>NW_024962265.1:14875734-14931464 GCF_019238085.1 Lagopus leucura | reverse complement strand
CCTTCACACTCTGGCACATCCAGAATCCAGACCCCAAGCACTGTTAGCTAGCTTCCAGCTCTGACTGGGAGTTTTTACAAATTAAGTTCTGGTTAGTGTGACTTGAAGTTTTCAGCAGGTGACATGCACATCAGGGAGGTTTCTGCTCAGTTCGTGCTCATGCTCAGGTGACGCCCTGCTATCTCTCCATGCTTGTCCTTCCTTAATCCACTTCTTCCCTTTCTCCAGCCTTTTCTTCTCCCAAATAAACAGCTGTTTCTAGCTGAATTTCACTGTTTCCAGTTTTGCTACATCAGTGCCCCGGGTTGATATTGCTGATTGTACCAGTATTGCATAGGTCATCTGATTAAGTAGATGCTGTTGGATTTTCAAGGTTCATCTCCCCTAAAGGTGGTCTCCCTCAGTTCTCTCTACAGTCCTTCCAGTAACTCCCTTTACCACCTGTGAAATTCAGACATTCTACGTGATACAGTCTGTAACTTTTCTCACTTTTGCACACTGAGAACTGTTGGGTCGCACAATACCTCATGTTTCCAGTAGTTTCTTACGTTCTGTTTGGCTGCCTTAGTTTCAGAACAGTCTCATCATTTGCCTGCAGCCTGAACAAAGTCATTCTGTAGTTTATGTCTTTCTTTTCTCTTAAAATACACATTTTAAAGCTAATTTAAATGATTTCTCTCTGTAATGTCCTTTTTGAAAGCACGTAAAAAATGATCAGCAGTAAAGCAAACACAACTGATACTAAAACCACTCTGGCAAATGATGCAAAAATGTTGAATCTAACAGAGCTGCATTTCTTTTATTACTGATTTGTTTATCAGAACATATGGAGGACAGTCTAAATGGAAAAAATACAAAGTTGTTTTTAGTTTGCTTTGAGACTTCTCATATTGTCATATCACAATCCTACTCTGGTTTTCCTGGTGTTGAATTTTTCTAAGTACTAAAAAAGGGGGAATGGCAAGAAGTTTCAAAGAATTTTTTAAAATAATTAAAAAGAAAAGTTCAAGAAGCTCATCTTTTTTCTTTCAACTTCTCCATCTACATTAATTTTTTTCCTTCTGGTGTATAAAGCTTTGAAGAGGTCAATTCAAAATAAGTGTGTTGTAGAATTTAGGTCCACCATTTACCTAGGCAGTGGTGGTAATGACTCTGTAAAGTAAATGTAACAGATGAGATGCTGAGATTTAAGAACTAAGGTAGTAAAGAATAATGGAAATTGTAGGACATGAAATGTCTATATACAAATCATCCATCGTCTCAATAATGAACCACCTTGAATAATTAATTATAAATTAACCCCAACATGAGCAACTGAATAATATTAGATTTCTAAGTTGCTATTAATTATTTAATGTGGCTCAAAAACTGCCTGGCTGTGGTTTGATGATCAAATTGGTTAAACAGACTTTCATAAACAAAGTTTATCTTGTTTGTTTGTTCCTTAATTTTTACCCCCATCATCTACAGTGGCACTTGGACTACAGTTTTCAAACTGTGCATCTCCACAGACTATTCTAGATCATTAGTTCTGTGGAGTTTTTCATTTGATATATCTGAGCCCACTTATATTTGGAGATGAAGCATAATGGTATAGCTGCTTTATGGCTTTTTTTTTTATTATTGTAGTAAGGAAGGCAATCATGTTTAATGTAAAAATGCAAAGGCTTTTCTGATCTATTTTTATCCTCATACAAGAAGCGGTGCCAGTATAAACAATTTTCATTCCAGAAATTTCCTCTGCTTCCTGTTAGTATCTACTTCATCACACATTTAAAGTCAGTTTAGGTCTAATAGAACAGTTTTATATTACTGAAAACTCTTTTTCTTCCCAGCAGTCCCTGAATATTTTTGCAGTATCTTTGTTACTGCTGTTCATCTGCAGACGTGTTTTTTAGGAGTTCCTAACAGGCTGCTGATCTGCTGCATGCTGGCCCTTCCTGCCTCCAGAGTCATCTTCTCTCTTTTGATCTTTTTTTTTTTTGTTTTAGTTTGGTTTTGTTTGTTTTTCAATATAGTTTGTGGCATTGAGGCTGACAGAGGAGTGGGTTGGAAAGCAGACACTAAGCCACTGTCTCTGTATCATTGCTTGCTTAAGAATAACATGTTGAACAGTAAGAATAAAATTTTTTAACCCCTGAATTTTTTAACCTGCAAGAGTTATAAGCTGCCTGTGTCTTTTCCTTGTCTGAAACTTAGTGATTTTACCTCCAGAACATTGATCCTGAATTTGATATGTTATCTCAGAAATGGTAAGCAGCACTAGCAGCACTATAATGATGGTGTGTGCAGGGAGGAAGCAACTTCTGTTAATATATGAGATCTAGGAGTCTTTTTTTTGTTTACATATGTATTGACAGTGCATAAACGTGCCTAGTAAAATATTGTACAATGCCAATAAAGATTGCTTCTTACTGTTCTTATGTGTAGATCAAGTAATATCCGATATCCATGTGTTTATTGATATGTTTCAGAAGATGAAGAAGAATGGAAGGTTATTAAAGGAAAATTTCTAGCCATCAATGTAGTAAACATGAGCTGTGCCTGTCCACGAAGTCCAAAAGGTCTTTCACCTGCAGCTCATTTAGCAGATGGTTCAGCTGACCTCATTCTAGTTCGTAAATGCTCCAGATTTGATTTTCTGCGTTATCTTGTCAGACATACAAACCAACATGACCAGGTATGTATTTCCTTTGGCAGTGAACTCTCCAGAATAAGTTTTAAGGTGTGAATGGTTATATTTATATATGACAAAAAAGAATACATAGAAAATGTATTAAAAAAAAAAAAAGCTTATGCATTTTGTATGACTATCTGAATATGTGTACCATCAGAAAAATCACTTTAGCTAAACCAAGTCTTGGGCTGTAGCATTCTAACCAAATTCCACTTATGCTAATTGAATTCTGTCTTATAACATTTTCCATATATTTAATATTTGGATGATATTTAAACTCTTTTGGCTGCCAAGGCACACTGCTGACTCAGATTCAACTTGCCATCAACCAGAACCCGGCATTCTTTTCTGTGGGACTGCTCTCCTTCTTCTCAGCTCCCAGTCTGTACATATATTCAGGATTAACCCTGTCCTGGGTGCAGAACTTGGCACTTGCTCCTGTTAAACTTCATATAGTTGGTGATTGATCAACCCTCTAATCTGTCAAGACCTCAGTGCAGTACTTCTCTATCCTTGAAAGAGTAGAAGTTCTTCCTAACTTAGTATGCATTTGAATCTTGAAATCAGATTATTTATATATATTAAAAAAAATCAAATAGAACTGGTCTCAAACTGATCCTACTTATTTCTATCTGAAATTATTTTATTTTGTTGGTGTTTAATATCTCTCTTTACTCTTGTTTTCTTCTACACCCACTTCTGTAATGTAATCTGGAATTCTTTGATCAAGGCAGTGCTTTGCGTTTCTCAGCTGCATTCTGAATCACTGAGGTAAGGCCCAGTGAATTTCTACAAGACCAAGTGCTGGGTCTCGTACTTTGGCCACAACAACCCCAGGCAGTGCTACAGGCTTGCTAGAGGCAGAGTGGCTGGAAGACTGTGTGGAAGAGAGAGACCCAAGAGTGTTTGTTGACACTTGGCTTAACATGAGCCAGCAGTGTGCCCAGGTGACCAAGAAGGCCAATGGCATCCTGGCTTGTATCAGAAATAGTGCTGCCAGCAGGAGCAGGGAGGTGATCAACTTCCTGTACTCAACTCTAGTGCGGCTGCTGCTTGAGTACTGTTTTCAGTTTTGGGTCCCTCACTACAAGGAAGACATTGAGGGCCTGGATTGTGTCCAGAGAACAGTAATGTATCTGTGAGGGGTCTGGAGCACAAGCCTTCTGGGGAGTGGCTATGGATATTGGAATTGTTCAATCTGGAGAAGAGGAGGCTCACAGGAGACCTTATTGCTCTCTACAGCTGACTGAAAGGAGGTTATGGTGAGCTGGGGGTCAGCTCTGGTGCAGCTAGAAGGAATGGCCTTAAGTTGATCCATGGGAGGTTCAGGTTGGCTATTAGGAAAAATTTCTTCTCAGGAATAGTGGTGAGGTATTGGAACAGGGAGGTGATGGAGTCACCATCTGTGGAGATGTACAAGAATCATGGAGATGTGGCACTGAGGGACATGGTTTAATGAGGGAAATATTGGTGGTAGGTACATGGTTGGGCTAGATAATCTTGGATGTCTTTTCCAATGTTGCTTATTCTGTGATTATCCTCATTATTCTATGATAAGGCTCAGAAAAGCTCATCTTTAGAGTTGTAGTTGAACAATTCTTAAGGATGGTACAGGGATCCAAGCCAAACCTTTTTGACTTAGATTCCACGTTATAATCTATTTTTATAGGGTTTTTTTTATAGTTCTAATATCCCCTTCTAATCTCAGAACCTTTTACCTCATTATCCAAAAAGTGGCTGTTTGCTGCTACTTGAAGAACACCATTGGAAAGTAAGATTCCAGTTTTGCTTTTCGTTTTAAAAAGCTGCACAAATCAGAAAAGATAAGTCATTCAATGCCTCAGGTAATCTTCTCTAAAAAAATTGGAAATGACAGACTTCCTTGAATGCAGAATACTACATGCTGAGTTGCTTTACGCATCAAGTATATTTAAATAATGGTAATTGCCTTTTCTGGTTATTTTTTCTTTGTAGTTTGACTTCTCATTTGTAGATGTTTATCGGGTGAAGAGTTTTCAATTTACATCAAAGCTTTCAGAAGACAATGAAAGCAGTGTCACAGACATAGGAAAGAAACGTTTTGGCCAATTTTGCAGAGATCATCCAGCCTGCTGCTGCAATATTGCTAATAGCACTTGGAACTGTGATGGAGAAACTCTGGATAGTTCAGCAATTGAAGTGAGGTGAGCATCAATTTTTCCCTGTGTGTACCATAAAAGGTATTGAGCCTTTTCATTGATTTAATTGTGCTCCTAAAGATATTTTCAAGACACATCCCACATATCATATTTGAGTGTTTTGATAATAAACTCAATTTGTCTTTGGTTTTGCTGTTCTGGTCCTTTCCAGTAAATAGTTCAACCATCTCTCATAAATGATCTCTTTGAGAGAAGGAGAGAGAACCCAACCCCCGAAGTCCTGTTTAGTTCTCACCTAACATCTTGGTATTACAAAATATGGCACATGCTCAGTATTCCTGTATGTTTTTTTATGTCTGATAAGCCCAGTATTGTCTTAAGCCTTAGCAGATGGAGAAAGCAGTTTGTAGTTCTGCAGATAATCAAATTAGAAGACAAGAGTATCTTGTTTTGAAGTGCTTTTTTTGTATGGTTTGTGTGTTTTTCTGTTTCAGATCAAAGAGAAGCAAAAATACAAAACGAAATATTTATATTTAAGTTTCTTTGGTGTATACAGTGTATATTGTATAAGGTCAGCTTCTCTTGTCCCATGGAACTTAATGTGTGGAATAAATCACTAGCAGGAATGATGGAAGGGTGAAAGCAACCAGCCTTCTCTGCAGGGAAATGAAGGCTGTTTTTGTAGTCTGAAGTTAGGAACTTTCGCTCAAGTGCCCAAGATTCACAGATCGTTAGAACTAAATATACATTATCATTTCTTCCTTTTTTTTTGTTTTTAAAGTATGATTAATTGACTTCCATCTTTTTCAGGGTTCACTGCCAGTTAATGAAACTGTTTGCAAGGGGAATTGAGGAAAACAGTAAAGATGAAGCTGCCTACAGCCACAGTAGCATTGAACAATTACTATAAGTACTGTTCCTCCGATGAGGAGAAGAAAAAAATAAATGCTCAAGGAAATTGAGTATATGTGCATTTTAGTCAAATTGACAAGTATTTTAAAGTCTTAGAATTTTTTTTGTGATAGTTTCAGTATAATTTTAGATTTTTATTTCACTATTTTTTTTTACATTGTAGTCATTAAAATATGTCTTGGAGTAATGTCATCTAAGTTATGTTAGAGAAGAGAGAATTGGCGTATGTGTATGTATTCACAACAACTGAAAAATACTGTGCTTTTCTAGAGAGCTGATTTAGCAGTTGTGTTGCAATAATATGTAATTGTTATAAAACATTGAACTTTATATTGCCATCAAACCAAGATACAAAGACAAGATATTTTCAGTATCTGAGAGAATGTGTTCTGCTGGGAGTGTGAAGTATTGCGTGTGGCTTAAGTGCTGGACAACAGTGTTGTCCTTGGCATATTTTTTTTTAATCTTTCCTTTGTAGTTCTGACAATACCTTGCAACTTATCAATGCAATTCAGATACACATTCCTGGCTTTAAGTAATAACAATAACAGTCTAGAAATATTTTTAAAAACAAAAGCACATCTGTAGACAGATCATAACTTCTATATATTCTATTTATAAGTGCTTCCTTGCATGCTGCTGTTTGGGATTATAAAGCATCTAACGACTGTTTGGATTATACCAAATACTGTGTACTGCATTGAAATGTCTTGCAAGCAACTCACAGGGATGTGTGATACCAGGAAAGCATAGGCAGGGGAAAATAAAAATACCTTATAAAACACCAGCAAATTTTACATTTCTAAAAATGGTTAAAATTAACATATGAAAAGCTTTCCTCTTCAGTACAGGATTCTTTGCAGATTCTATGAGATATGTTAAAATGTCTTTGCAAAGTAAGATGTTGGAATATTAAGTTTGAAAATATTATTTGATGATTGAATGTCTTTTAAACAATGTTTTATTTAACTAAATAGGAAGCAGAGTAATGTGTGATGTGAAGTCAAAGGAAGAAACTGGCATCTGATAAATCACAAATCACTGTGCTTATTTTTACAGCAAGTACCTTAGACTATCAAGTACGATTATGGAGCGATTATTTAAGTTATACTTGAATTTATGTATTGTGGCTCACACACATCCAGTGTGTAGTCTTGGGGCAAAATTTTCCTCTTGTCAAGCAGGTTACTTCCTGTTTGGTAAGGATCAGAACTTAACCTCCATTTGTTAATGCTTACTGCATCTCAGATTTTTTGTGTGTGTGTTTGAACAGCTAATTATTCTCTATTCATGTATATTTATTGGTATTTCTGTCATTCAGCTTCTACTGGTTTCGTGTATATTTGCTCTGTGTAAGCCATGGTGATCGGTCAGTTTATTTCTGAAGCACTTGAAGTTTCTTTTATATGGCTGATTTGTTTTCTTTTCTGCTGAAACATTCCAATTTCCTGTAATATCAGAAGTTGTGCTATATTGTTGCTACAAGTATTATTCATACCGTTGCGTATGACAGAAAACCAAAAAGATTTTGTGAGTGATAATTACTTAAGTACAGTCATACAAAGTTTAGGATCTGTTTTTCATTATATAAAATGTCAGGGAGATACTTGAATACTTTTCCAAAAGTAGTACTGTTTACTTCTCTCAATAATGTACTGAGTCTGAAAAACATTGGGTAAATCAACTTTTCAACATTTGTAATACGAAAATGTTAAATATGCTGTATATTTTTAAAGCCATGTTTAGCAAGGGAAATGGTACATTTGAATAAAGAACCCGATTGAAAATGAGATGATGCAGTCATACAAATGCAGATACCTTCTGAAAGTATAAGTAGTTTAAAAAGAGCTAAAGCTTGGTCTATGCTGAATATTGTAAAAGAACTGAGATTTCTAATTACTGTAATTCTTGGCCAGGGCATGACAGTGTAAACTCCACTCACCAACAGATGAAGTGTTACAGCTATCCAGATCAATTTCTCATTTGTGAGAACAGCAGAAATGCTAACCAGCTTTTTTCCATTAGTTTGCTAGTAAGACTGTTACTTAAAAAATGGTAGATGAATCTGGTTGTGATGTTGAATTGCTTTGAGTACTTGTAATGTCTGAAACTGTGCCTGGTGTTTCCAAAAAAAGGCCACTGGGAAGGCCTCCATTCTGAAAGAGAACTGCCAGAAAAGAAGGAGGAAAAGATCATTCAGTAGTATCGTAATGAAGTGTTAACTTAATGCCGAAGGTATTGCAACATATTAAATATCTTAGAAAATAGGAAAGCTGCATAGTTGAATTGAATAATTCTATTTGTAGCATATTGTATTAGCGAAGGTGAGCTGTACGACATCCAGTTCATTTTTAAGAAGAGAGCTGTGTAAGTAGTATATGCTTTCATTTTAATTCTAGTATTTTTCCCTGAATGTAGTCTCGGAATGAAAATCATGTATGGGAAAACCAAGTTTGATTCCCTGTTTTGTTTTTTATTTCCCAATCTTGCTGGCTTCAAGATTAGAAAATGTGCTCTGTTTTATGAGGCTAAAGGAATTCACTGGAAAAAAAAATAATAATAATAAAAAGATGTTGTACAGCGATGCTGTGGTTTTCTTCTTTTTACAAATTGATTTGAAAGAAAATATGTGTTGTGAGATTTTTGCCTTTCGTAGAAAATGCACGCGCTGTACTGGATGTGGGTAGGTTAAAGCAGCAGAGAAGTAATTTGTAAGCTTTCATTAGCACTGACCACTACTTTATAGGCAGCGTGAGTGCAGGCAGTACTGAGAGTGAAGAAAAGCAGCTCCCGAGGCTGGATTGCCCCTAGAACTATTAATCCTATTAAGAGAAAGTAAAGATCGAAGGGGAAGGAAAATCTTGGTTGTAAGTATTTAGAGTTATTGGCTTTGGAAAATTGTAAACTACAAAATGTCAAAGACAACTGCCATTGTAAGAAGCATGGACTACGTATTATACTAAATTAATACCTACTGTATGCCAAAAAGGTGCTTTTCAGACTTTAATTGCAGAAATTATTGATACAGTACACTTCCTACTAAGAAGTAAAACACATTCTTCGTATGTGAATGGTGGGCACATAAGAGTGGCTTTTCAGCACTTCACAGATTTCACTTTTGAAGTTATGCAGACGGTCAGTGTTTGCAAGAATGTCACCATACCACTCTTGTATTTGTGAACACAAAGATGTTATGTATCTAGAATCAGAAATTTCTCCCAACACTTGTCTTGCTGTTTCCTTGCTGAACTCCTGCCTTAATATGTATGATAGGATTTTATCTTTCTCATCAGTCACATTGCTTATTTCAAATTTTTAGCAGATTGTTAAGTAAATTCAATAGATTCTAGCTGGTGCTTAATTTCTAGCAAATTAATTCTGTCCACAATGTAGCAGCAGTTTCCTCAGGCATGTCTCACCCACTGATGTGCATGCAGCATACATCTTGCCAGGGCTTATGCATATTCTCAATTAACATGTGACTAGTCCCATTGCTTTAAAGGAGGTGGGGCATTTGGTCTGTTTTTAGTCCTGTCAGATGCTCTGCTAGGAGAGGATTAACAATTTTTTCATTCACTTTCCCGCTGTTTAGAAATAGTTCCTAGCAAGCACGTATTGACTTGCCAACAAGAGGTTGTCTTCAGAAGGTGTTTGCTTCTTTAAGACTCTTGCATGAGAAGAGCTTGCCTTTGTTTCACCTAAGGTGTGGGGTTGATTTGTTTGGTTTTCTTTTGGTAATAAAAGATTTTCATAGTGTATAACAAGGTGAAAAAAAAATAAGAAATAACTGATAATCCATAAAGGAAAAGTACTGAAGGAATAAGAGAGGTGATGCAAATTTAAATTAAAAAAAAAAAAAAAAAAAGGGGGAGAAGGACCAATCCTGGAAAGGATGAAAAAGAAAATGCAAAAAAGTTTGTAGAAGAAAAATACAAAATACAGATATGGCAAGGTCTTTAGGGTTATTTTTTTTTTCTGGAAAGCATCGCCTGGTCATTTGTACTTTAACTGCAGAGAGAAGTGGGCAATAAAGGCCTGGATAGATTACCAGAAGCTGAATATTTATGACTGCCAGACACAATAAAAGGTTTATTGCTCTTGAGAAGACATAATCCTGGAAAGTTGTACTCTGTATTTGCAAACTTCAGCAGAAGAGGAGCATCTCAAAGAGAGGTGCTAAAGGACGACTGTAAAAGCAACTCTGTGTAGCAATGTGTAGTAATCCGGAATGGCTGATGAGTTTAATCTGCTGAATATTTATTTTTCATGTTAATATTTAGCAACTTTATTTTAGGAAAGGGGGGCACTGGGCAGCAAGCAAGGAGGGGAGCTGTGTTAGCACGGCAGTGATGCTGAGGTTAAAGCTGTAGGACAGCAACTTGCACAGCTAAGAGGTTGATCCATAAACTGTAATTTCTGTGGGCAAAGTTCCCACAGAAAATGACTGCATACATAAAGCCCTGTGTTATTCCTGAGTATTTATGTAAGCTGTTCTTAAAAGCATTCAGTGATGGGAGTTCTGTGAAGTAGCTTAGCTGTTAGAACAGATTGGTTAAAGATTTTTGTAGCTAAAAATCTTCGGTTACTTGCTTAACTGAAGTAGGGTTACTGCACTGTTCTGAAGTACTGTTCTGCTCAGAGTGGACATAGGGACTTGTTCCTTCCAAGGGAATTCCCATGCATATGTTGCCGTGCTCCCTCTCAGTCTGCTGTTCTCTGCTTAGCCAGGATTAATATGCAGACAGAGCAGGAAAAGAACGATGTTTGAGCAGAATAGCAATATCAAGAAAAAAGGCTTGAAGCTGATTTCTATTTACCACCAAAGAAGTGACTGTAGAAAGGCAGAACTGGCAGGCTCACTTTGGAAAAGCAACACGTATCTGCATAGTCTTCAATCAAAGTCGGTACTATTAGTTCCTAGAGATCATGTCTTCATAGAATGCTGTCAGAAGCTGTGATGGATGTATTTAGGACAGGTATCTCCCCTTAGCAATACCTATCAAAGAAAGAACTACTCTGAGAGTTGCAAGGCCCAGCCTAAGAAGAATCAACCCAATAAAACATCTCTCAGGTGCTTCTCTTTTTCATCTTGTCTTGTAATGCTGGACATTACAACCAACACCCTGCTGTTGGTTTAGGTGCAAGTTCCTATCAGATTTTCAGAAAACCCTCTGGTCATTGGTAGCGGGGACCAGGAAAGAGTAAACATGGGCATATTCGCTCTCTGGAATGGCAGATTGTGCTGTTTGTTCTTTCCTCTGTGCGTAGGCAAAGCTTTGGGCTAACAGAAGAATATGTATTTTTTCCTAGATAGAAGTTTGTACAGATTCAGTGGAGGAAAGCCAGGCAGGGAGGAAGCAGAAAGCAGACACCTGCTGCCGTCTGTGCTGAGGGATCTGTCC
The DNA here is from genome assembly GCF_019238085.1 of Lagopus leucura. Lineage (NCBI taxonomy): Eukaryota > Metazoa > Chordata > Aves > Galliformes > Phasianidae > Lagopus > Lagopus leucura. The sequence goes on along the minus strand of NW_024962265.1, from coordinate 14,920,335 downwards.
CCAGGCTCTGAATGGGAGCAGCAGGCAGGGGCTGTGCTTCATTTTAAGTTCTCCCACGAGTGGCATAGAGCAGAAGGGGGGGGGGGGGGTGAGACGACCACACATCGAAAGATGGGTGGCTGTGCACACTCAGCAGTCCATTCTCATCCTCACAGTCAACAAAAATGTTGCCTACACCTCTAAATTGCTCAAGTTTTGGGACGGAAGGCCATTGCTGGCTGTTGTGGCTCCATGTGCTGGACCAGGTAAACCTTGCTGGTCTTGGATAAATTCAGTAACGCTGCTGTAAAATCACACAGCAGGACTTTGTTAGCAAAGTGGATTGTGCTCAGTTTTATCACCTGAATTTAAAGAGGGTAAAGCAGATGAAAAGGTTTGCTGACAGCCCATCCTGAACTGACAGTCTGATTTGGTGCATCTGATGTTAGAAATGCAAGGAGGATAGGACACTATCGGTACTATTAGAGATTTCTACAGAGATTTCCAATGTCCAACTTCTAACTATTGCTGAGACATAGTTGACGGCTAAGGAAATTAATGCTATACCATTTTAAAAGCACAGATCTTTGTACTTTGAATGCTTTTCAGTCCCATCTCTCAGTGATGATAGCCAAAGCTTCCTGGGCCTCCTTGCTCTCTAAAGTGGAAAGCATTGACTGAAATGCACTACACTTACTGTGTTTTTAATGTTTCCCCTGATGCTACTCAGGTGGGCTTAGGTCTCCACTGGGAAGCACACATAAAGTCTCAATGACTTCTGGAATGTCCCCCACAAGAGGAGTGGAGGAGCAGCACTGAACTCTGTTCTCTGGTGACAGTAAGGGCCCAATGGAATGGCATGGAGCAGTGTCAGGGGTTGGTGTTAGGAAAAGGCTCTTCATTGAGAGGTCTTCACAAATTTGCGTGGTGATCAACCACCAGCTGCATGAAGATTAGCAAGAGCAAGAACCTGATTCTGCACCCAGGATGGGGTCAACCCTGGACAAACATACAAGCTGGGAGATGAGGGGCTGGAGAGCAGCCCTGCAGAAAGGGATTTGGGGGTTCTGGTTGACAGCAAGTTGAATCTGAGTTGGCAGTGTGCCCTGGCAGCCCAAAGGGCCAACCGTACCCTGGGCTGCAGCAGGCCCATCACTGCCAGCAGGCAAGAGGAGCGCTTGTCCTGCTCTGCTCTGCACTGCGCGGCCTCATCTCCTGCACTGGGTGCAGTGTGGGTGCCACAGCTTCAGAGGGACATAAAGCTATTAGACAGCATCCAGAGGAGGGATATGAAGATGGGGAAGGGTCTGGAGGGCAGAGTGTGTGAGGAGCGGCTGAGCTCCCTGTGTTTGCTCAGCCCAGAACTGAGGAGCTGAGGGGAGGCCTGATGGCTGCAGCTCCTCACAGGGAGCAGAGGAGCAGCGCTGAGCTCTGCTCTGTGTGACAGAGACAGGGCCCGAGGGAACGGCATGGAGCTGCATCAGGGGAGGGGCAGCTGGGGGTGAGCGAAAGGGTCTGCACCAGGGGGCGGTGGGCACAGCACTGGATATATATGGGTGGTGGACACGGAACAGGCTGCCCAGGGCAGTGGGCACAGCACTGAGCTGCTGGAGTTCACGGAATATTTGAGTAACACTTTCAGACGCAGGGCTTGAATTTTTGGTGGTCCTGTGTGGAGCCAGGAGTTGGACTCAGTGATCCTTGTGGGTCCTTTCTGACCTGGGATATTCTATGACTTCTACTGACATCAAACTGATGTCTTACAACCAGGTTTGGCCCATGTGCAGGTGAAATCAGAAGACCTATATCATGAAATGACGTTGCCATTATCTCTGGGATAAGACCGCAGGCATTTTAGCAGGAGTGTTGATAACCATGTGGTTTTCTTACTTGCTGACTATGAACTGCCAAGCTACAGAGCTGCAGGGGTTGAGCGGAGCTACCTTGACTGAAGGTGATACCCACACACTGAGGAGAGAGCGAGGGCCTGGGACAAGTGCATTGGCACTGCACATCTTGTGGCAGCTCCTGGCCAGCTGCCTAAGAGTTGTCCAGTTGTAGGTGGTTATGCTGTGCCAGGAAGATTTTAAGGTCCTGACACAAGTCCCAGGTCTTTAGAGTATGGCAAGCCTGCTCTCATGAGCGATGGCCTTAGGACTTGAGCCATCATCCCTTGTTTAGAACATAGCTAATGCAGTTTGTCTGGAGATACACTGTGCACTAGGCATGGTGACTCCTACTTAAAGCTCTCTGCAGCCTCCTGCTTGTTCTTTTGCCCTTCTCTTATGAGTATCAACCTGTACCAACAGACTGATCAACAGGAGGAAGATTGTCGCAAAGGGTGGCTGAGTGCTGACGTAGCTGGCCAAAGGCTGCATATCTCCTCTTTGGAGATCTCCAGAAGCCACCTGACCGTAGCCCTGGACACCCTGCTCTGGGTCACTCTGCTGGGGCTGGACAGAGGGACCCAGAAGTCCCCTGCTGTGTTGTGGTTCTGTGAGAGATTACCTCACTGAGACCTGCTATAGAGGTCAGCAGGGTCTATATGATGTGTAAAGTTAAGATGGAGAAGCAGCATGATGTTGTTTGGGCTTATGCCATATGCCTGGTGGCATGGATATGGCATGTAGGGGACTCCTGACGTCTTGCTGTGAACATGAATGGAGCTCGCAGGCCTGAGGCAACTGGCAGCAGAGGCTGCAGAGAAACCATCATCTCCAAAAAAAATCTCACATTCATGAATGTATTAAGACCTGTAAATAACATCAGATATTTCACTGCAACCTCATTTTCCTCGTTTCAGACACCTGTCAAAGTCTTGTTTTTCAGCATTCACTGGCATTGCTTACACAGTGGTGTCAGTACAGAAAGGCTCAGCAGCACTGAGGGGCTCTAAACAGCTGTATGTGAAACAGTGCTTCAAATGTTGCTAACTGGCCTGTGCTGGTGTGCAGCCTCAATTTAAAAAAAAAAAAAAAAGAAAAGAAGCTTAGTGCATGCTGAGTTTGAAAATAACACATCTAGAGAAGACTGCACACACACAAGATTTGCCTTTGGGTAGAAGCAGATTATTTTGCATACAAATACAGCGGGATGGAGACAGCATAGATAACTCTGCCTGTTGTTTTCTGGTGTATATGTTGTTTGAATCTCTGAACCTGCAGTCCAAAGTCACCATCTTGGACATATTGCCATTGACTTCCAACGAGGAAAGAAATATGTCTGTTTTGTTTGTAGAGCCTTTGTATCACAAATCAGAGTTTCCAATCCAGGAAAGGAAAATATTATCTTTCAGCAATCTATCAGGCAGTGCCTTTGCATGCAGTTATATACATGTCACTTTTTTTCTCCACACTCTAAGCTGAAGTGGAGAGGTCTAGTGTTTAAATCACGTTATGACACTGAACTTTCTAGTCCATTGTTTAATAATTCTATGTGTTACTGTAAATACTTAGTTATCTGCCTTACTGCGGTAACTGCTGTTCAGTATTTTCAGTTCAACAGTCCTCCAGCTCCCTCTACTGAAAATTATTTCTCTTGAAAATAGCTGCATTTCAACATGCAGCATTCATTTTTAAGGTAGTCTGGCAAATCTATTTCCCGTGGGCTCTCTCCTGGTGAGATCTGCAGTAACATGCTTCAGTTCAAGTTTCCTGTTTTTTCACAGTGGCAATTTCTACTTTTAATTTGCTTTGCAGGATTCATCGTGTTCAAACAGAGATAGATGCTGCAGTGTTGCTTTTTTGTCCTTATAATTGAATAATTTGGACAGTGTCTTCATTAAGAAAAGAATGTGAAAGAAAAGGGAAAATATAACAGTTAAGATCTGGGATCCTTGAATTCCTGTTGAGCTACCAACTTTTTAAGCCCATGATTTCTCTGCAGCATAAGACTGTTGATCATGCAAATAAATGTGTCTTAAAGTTTCTTCTCCCTCGGCTCTTAGATCTAGTTCTTGGTGAATAAGGATTCACTGTGCTTCTCTGTGCTAAGGAAGAATGTCAGCTGCAGCATAAACAATGAAAATAAGCGTCCACATATGTTAAGATGGTAGTCTACAAGAACAAATCCAGAAAACAACCACCTCACTCTGTCCTGTATTGTCAGTAAGTGGTGCACTGGAGGCTGAGGCATGACTCAGTAGGTTGGTGCTGCTTCTCCTCCCCATCTCAGTCCTTAGTTCCAAGCTCAGTCCATTTGATCCTTTATGCCATATCAGCATTTCTAGGTGCGCTGTTCTACCCTAGCTTTTCCCCTTGCTCACCAGCACACCCAGGCATACATGCCATCACCTCTCCCAGTTTCTTCCTCCTTCTCTTCCTCACTGCTATCCTTTCACTATTCACATTGCTTTCTTTTACCATTTCCTTTCCAAGTTGAGCAGTGGATTCTGCAGTACTATCCTTTGATCTCCCTTGGTTGGCCTTTGATATTCCCTGAGTCTGGCTGCTCACTGCTTGAGTGATGGAGACCATCGAGCTCTAGTCTGTGTGAATTCTCTTCTGGAACTTTTCTGCTTGATTCTGTGAACCTGGGGGTCCTGGCAGACAATAGTTTGGCCATGAGTCAGCAGTGTGACCTTGTGGCCAAGAAAGCCAATGGCATCCTGGGGTGCATTAAAAAGAACATGGCCAGCAGGTTAAGGGAGGTAATCATCCCCCTCTTCTTTGCCTTGGTGAGGTCACGTTTAGACTACTGTACCCAGTTCTGGGCTCCTCAGTTCGAAAAAGACAGAGATCTCCTAGAGGGAGTCCAGCAGAGGGCCACCAAGATGATAAAGGACCTGCAGCATCTCCCATATGTGGAAAGGCTGAGTAACCTGAGTATGTTTAGCATGGGTAAAAGAAGAGGGGATCTGATGAATGTTTATAAATATCTAAAGGGAGGTAGGAGGCAAGTGGATAAGGCCAGGCTCTTCTCAGTGCTTGGCCATTAGGAGCAGTGGCCTAAAACTTGAACACAGGAAATTCCATACTAACATGCAGTAGAACTTCTTTATGGTAAGGGTGATGGAACACAGGAACAGACTGCCAGAGAAGTTGTGGAGTCTCCTTCTACGGAGATATTCAAGGTTCATCTGGACCTGTGTGACCTATTGTAGGGTACCCGCTTTAGCAAGGTTGTACTCGATGATCTCCTGACGTCCCTTCAACCCCTGTGATTCTGCAATTCTGTGACTTCTATATCACCAAGAAGTTTTTTGGCACCTGGACGCAGCCTTGGGCATCCAGGAGCTTTATGTTAGGGCATATTCAGGCCATACTGCTCAGCTCTGGGTTTCTGGCTCTGTGAGTGCTTTCTGTCTATTTGAAAATTCTTCAAAATTGCTTTTACTAAGGGAAAATATTGATGTATCACAAATGAATGACAACAGCAATGTGAAATTCTTATTCATTGTTTGAAATTCAGTTACCAATAGGCGCACACTCACAAAAGAAGCATTTAAATACTGCGTATCACTGACGAGGGTTCATACAGCACCATCACAGCAATCTGCTGCCTTGCTCAGACTTTTCTAAAAGACCGTTAAAATACACCGTGCCGCTGTGAGCAGTGAGCTTCTCGTACTTATTTCTACATTAAAAGGGGTCTCCAAGGAAACAGAAGTACTGTGTGGCACTGCTAAGATGTTTGTTCCCTCTTTTAACCTTCCAACAGCCATCTTTATCGGAAGCCTCAAAAAAAGTAATGATTTCTTTAGCGTGTACAGGTATGGACGATAGGAATGTCAATATTCATGCCCTACATATTTTCTCCTGTATAGCAGAGCGATGATATATGTGTAAAAGCAATTTTGCAGAAAATAGGATAGAACGATTTCAGTGCAAATGTTCTTAGCATTTATTGCTATGAGCTGGCTTGTTTACAATGGGATCCATAATCCAAACAACACTTGATTGAAGTGCATCCTAATGTTTGTAACTGGATTTCATCAGAAACTATAAGCTGCAGAAAGGAAAATGCCTGTTTCTATAGCCAAAAGGGTTGTGTGTTCTGTGCTGGCTGTGGTCATCTTTTAAATTCAGGAGTATTAAGATCCCTGGGGCTGTCAGTGGAAAATGATGAGAGAGAACACGGCACTATCAAAAAGGTGACAGGAGAGGTACCAATCCCTCTGCCCTTGGGAGAGATGATACAGAATGGGGAATGATATAAAACAGAGCAGTTCAAGCCAAAAGCCAGGCCTCTGTCTATTTGTGTAGTCTGGAGAAGAAGAGGCTCAGGAGAGACCTTATCACTCTCTACAATGACCTGAAAGGAGGTTGTATCAAGGTGGATGTCAGCCTCTTCTCCCAGGTAGTAGTGATAGGATGAGAGAGAATGGCTGTGAGTTGCACCAGGGGAGGTTCATGTGGATATTAGGAATTAGGAACAAATTCTTCCCAGAAGGAGTGGTGAGGCAGTGGAGTCGCTGACTCTGGGGGTGTTCAAGAACCGTGTGGATGTGCTTCAGTGGGCAGTATTAGTAGTAGATGGTTGGTCGGGCTGACCTTAGAGGTCTTTTCCAACCTTAATGATTCTATGATCCAATTATTCTGTGATCCCAGCCTGTACTGAAGGCTCCATCAGCAGCACATTGATTACTAAATCCAAACCAGCTGCCTTTGGCTTGTGGCCATTCCACTTGAACAACCTCATGTCGCATTTTGAAAGTCAGCAGAGCTCCTGGAGTTTGGCAAAAGCACAGCAATGCTGAGGGCGAAGAAGCCACAGGGGAAAACCTGCTGCTCTGCTCTGCCAATATATGTGCTTAACTCAGGCACATCTCAGCACGCGTTTCACCAGAACTGTGAGCAGGCATTGTGCCTGTGGTACTACCTTTTTTGTCTACTTTAATATACTCTGTACCTGATGAACCAGACTAATAAAGCATGAGGTTCATTTCCAGATGAGTGTTGAATAAGGAAAATTTGCATTTTCTAGTGAATACACAAGCTCATCTAAACAGCAAGGAGAAGACAGTCTATTGACATTATGTAAAGGAGGCATATCGGTTTAAAGGGTTCTGTTTGCTTAGAAGAGTGTGAAGGAGACTATTTAATTACCTGTCTGGGGTTGACAAAGATAAACACCCTGCTATTATTCTATGTATTTGCTTGTAACTCAATTAAGGGTGTGTACTTAATTGTATCACCAATAAGAAGAAATAAACGTGGAGGTGTTTGAAAGCTGGAGGAAATGAGACGTCCCTCAAGAAACATGAAAGGTCAGGAAGTAGAGAAGGCAGGGAAGCATAAAATTATGGCATTGGTATTCAGCGAAGATCAGAAGTGAAGGGCTGTGTTATCTGAATTCCCAATTGTAAGGTTGAATTGAGGAGTTAACAGAAAAAGTGCGGACTTACAAAGCAGAGCGGCACTGCGCGGCAGCATGAGCTGAATCAAACACTTCTGGCTTCTCTGGCAGTGTGAAGGGGAGCTTATGTTCTCTGGTTATTTCCGTTACATTGAATCTTCCCTGACATGTCTGTGATATATGCTGTCCTCTGCGTACAACACTTTTCTTGAATGATAGCAGGTAATGCACGGCACTAAATGATTGGCCTATTTCATTTACTGCTTTCCCGTATTAATCTTGCCATTAAAAATTACAGAAACAGCAAAGGAGATTAATTTAAGGTGTTTATTTATTTATTTATTTAAAACCATTGCAGGGGGCTTTCTGATCATCTCCCTACACATCCTTTTCAATCTACCGATCCTTCAGCTGCACGCTGCCCTGCAGCCCCAGAACAGGACAGGCAGCGCTGTGCCCACAGCTGTCTGATGGGGGCAGGCTTTCAGAGGCCAGAAACCAGGTGACTTTATGCTTTCTTTAATCCATTTCTGCAGAATGCATGTCCAGAGAAGGGCGGCTGTGAAGGTTCTGGAGCACAGGTGTGATGGGGAGCGGCTGGGTCAGAGGGAACTGGGATGGGTCAGTATGGAGAAGAGGAGGCTCAGGGAAGGCCTTATCACTCTCTACAGCTGCCTGAAAGGTGGTTGTGGTGACATGAGGGTTGGCTTCTGCTCCCAGGTAACAGCGATATGACGAGAGGAAATGGCTTTAAGTTGTGCCTGAGGAGGTTTGGGTTGGATATTAGGAAACATTTATTCTCAGCAAGAGTGGTGAGGCACTGGCACAGGCTGCCCAGGGAGGTGGTGGAGTCACCATCCCTGGAGGTGTTCAAGAAAAGGGTGGATGTCACACTGGGTGACATGGTCTAGAGTAGTCACAGACATGGGTTGACTGTTGCACTAGATGATCTTATTGGTCTTTCCAACCTTCATGATTCTGTGATTCTGTAATAAGTATTCTCATTGCATCAAATTTGAGAGGGACAGAAGGCTGCCAGGGGACATCAGTGGGCCACGCCACATTGGAGATGGTGCTTCTGGGTCAGTACAGTGTCAGAGATGTGGGGAGAAGGAGCGTCCATGCTTTTTGTCTGTCACTACAATGTCTCCTTCTAATCCTCCTTTTGACCTACTTGACATTATAAACATGTTCTTTACATCCTCTGGAGACTTCCCTGACTGCAATTTATCATTGCAGTGGTTTGATTAAATTTAATTTTGAACTTTCTATATTTTTTAAATTACCTCAGCTCTTTGAGAGGAAACTACTTCTTTATAAGTCAGTCTGACAGCTGATTGTTTTGAGTTTTTTTTACAGTATCTGACATTGCTGACACCACTGTTCTTATTATAAATATCTGCCACATTAGTTTAAAGCTGTGATTAAAGCTGCTCTGCATTCTGCTGGCAAGGCAGCCGGACCCGCACAAATTACGATAATAACCACACACTCCTTCCTGCGAAGAGCGCTGCTTCTGTAGCTGTGTCCGACAAATGCTGCTTTTTAAGAAGGAGTGCTCAGCTATAAGTGACATTTTTCTGGATTTCTTTTAGAAAAGTAAGTTATTTATTTGTCTGGTATTTTAACTAAAGTACACTATCATCCTTAGGGAACAATTTTGTTTTTCAGCACCAGAGCAATTACTTTCAGCCATATCAAGTGCCTGATGTTTAAAAGTCTGTTATGGTTTCTTGGATTTGAGAATCACTGTCTCTAAAGGACTCCTGAACTAACTTCTCTGTGGTTCTCACCCGCACAGCCTCAGAAGCACGTCACCACTTATCTCTCAACACTTTTGGGAAAATGCACATCCAGCTGGGGTCTGATATAGTCAGTTGAAGTGGGAGATGAACACAAATGGTCATGATGCCGTCATTTAGGCAGCAGGACCTTGTTTGGAAAAGCTGTTGTACAGGACAATAACTGAAAAGGAGCTCTCTGGGGTTTTGGTCTAAGGGTCAAGCTGATGGCTGGTGTGCATAAACTCAGCTTTTCTGTGATTGAAGATCTCTTGACCTCAGGAGAAGGCAGGTTAAGGCAAAAGTCCTCTCTGGATGCAAGAGCCCATCCTCTGTTATGTGCTTCCCAACTCAGACTGCTTACTATCTCCATATATCCTTAGGCTTTCCTAAGAAAGTCTTAGTGCTCACGTGACATTGCCAAGGGATACACTTGGCTGCATGAAAACAACCACACCAGACACCCCATTTCTCATCTCACCACCTCCAGCAGACAAAGTTTGGATCACTACAAGGCAGCAGCATCACAGTTCTGCTTGCTGTTCTCTATTATTGTCATAATGCCCTTCCTCCACAGCTGAGTCATGCCCTGATGGAAAAGTACAAGCAGCAGGAATGTGTTCAGGCTCCCCACACATCGTTTTGCCCAAGACCACGTTTCTCTAACCTTCTGAGGAGACTGAGATGCCACCAGCTCCCTTCTTGGTACTCTGGGCTGAGCAGGAGCGTTAGAACCAGGAGACTTTAAGGAGCCACACCATAGATGGCCACAGCAGCTGTGTCAGTTGTACATACATTCCTGAGCAGGACTAATCCTTGACGCTGGAACAAAGGGAGCAGGACCACAGAGCTGAAGGCAGGATGCCTCATTAAAAGGAGTGCTTGCACCTGCACTATTAGTTTATTACTGGCATGCATCAGGTTCATATTGACAAACAGTCCACTAAGAGACAGTCTTAAAAGCCCATCTCATAAGAACAAAACATGCATATAGCCAGATCAATCTATAATTCATACATTCACCAGAGGCATTTGAACACTCAATTCTTGCCATTCTGAATAATTAATATATTCCTTCTGCTGGAAGCAAAGAGTGTAGATGAATATCATCCACAAAATGGAATTGAGTAACACTGTGCTACTGCCATATTCTCATGACAACATTTACCAAAACTAAACCAAAACAAAACAGAATGAAAAACAATGACAAAGCAAAAAATAGTGATGCTCACCATCCGGGTCATTCTTAGGTTCTTAGATTTTTCAAACAAAACACATGACCACCATCTAGAGTCAACACAAATGGTTTGCACTCTGTTGCAAATCAATTTGTTGTCTCCGCATGCTTCAGCAGTACTGCAGATCAGCGTAAGCTCTGCGGAGCCTGGCTGCTCAGGCGCAGAGGCATAGCCAGGTAGAAGATACAGCACTGCAGTCCACAGCCTTAACTACTGCTGCTGCTTTATTTGAGTCCTGTGCACAGATGAAGTCTCAGTTGCTGTTCTCCTGATCTGTTCAGGTCACCTGGATTAGAAAGTATTGGAGAAAATATAAAAACAAACATTCTGAGCAAATTAAATTAATTGTATCTGTGGAGTTAACCTGGCTGCCTTCTAAATCCTTTGACTTTCATCTGCAGTCCAGCATCTAAGTGTCACACACAAAGGCCTGCATCAAATACCTGAGGCCAAGCATAGCATGTGCATTATGCAATACCTTTGCAATGATCTTTGGGCAGGCTGTCAGCAGAATTGCTGCCATAACCTCTCCTGAGAGTTCTGTGAAACCTACTGTAAGCATTCTGGCCACTGGCTCTTTTCTGTGTGTGCCCAGGCTAATGACTAGGATCAGCTACACTGGAGTCTCCAGGGGAATTTGTGAACGTGTTTTGCAAGAACATCAAGCAATTAATTTGTTAGCTTATGTTCTAACATGAGGCCAAAATTAGCCCTTGAGATCCTTCTGTTCCCATTAACCTGAGGCCAAGGGCTAGGAGGTACCTGTGAGCTGCCCCCACGGTGTTGTTCCCACCATTAGGCACTGGCCAGTCACCATGAGCATCTGTACTGCACACACACACTTAATCCAGCTTCTTCCCAGTGCCTCCTGTCCTTCTGCTAGGGCTGAGTGCGCCCAGTGATCACCTCTCAGGAGGAGGGTGCTGGGCAGCAAATGAGCCTAAATGGAACTGAGCTGCCTGAAGGGAGTGCCCAGACATACAGGGGGCTATTAGCAATCCAGGGGAATTAGGCTCTGCGGTCTGGGGCAATTGCACTCTGACTAAATGCAGACTCATACCCAGAGGGAGAAGTATACTCTATTTTGGAAGCCTAAACTAGAGCAGATTAAATTCAGCCATAGAGTCTATAGACAGTGAATGATATTTGCAATGCAATTAGGCCATTTCTCTCTGTGTCTTTCATTCCAGAACAGATATTTTTATTATTTTATTCATTTTCTTATCTTACTTTAAAATTACTTCGTGTAGAGAGTCAGTTGCTTCTGCTATGTTCTCACTGTCGATCTGGCTTGATGGAATTTCCATAAAGGCAGCCTCCAGCTCCAGGAGCAGCTTGATGCTGAGCATGCAGCTCTGGTGCCATAGGAAGGTGCTGGTATCTGCCTGGCATGCACTTTGCCTGCCCTTAGGAGAGGTAGAATTATATTCCCTTTAAAAATTACAAATTCTTCAGCCTTTGATTGATTCTGTAAGTTCTTATAAGGCTGGCAAAGAAGTCACTTCCTTGTACTGCCTGTGATGTCTGAGGGCACTTGGTCATTTGAAGGCACAAGGGTCAGTATTTTGCTCCCTGTTTTGGGAGTATTATGTCATTTCGCTCATTAACTTCCACAATTTCATATCTGTTGTTTAAAAACGTTTTGGGTGAGTGTTTTGACCTCATAAACAGGGGCCTGCATTACTCCCTGTGGCTTCAGAGGTGGGTGGAGGGGAACCGCTTTCTGTAATTATTGTGAAAGTTTATTACTCGAGTACACATCTGGCCAATGCAAATTTCACTCCATAGCTACCACTTCCAAAGCATGCTTTAAATGTGTCAGGGTTCCCCTTCCCTAAGCAGTGTGCTCAGGGGTTTCTTTCCGTGCCTTCTGTTTCACAATTGCTGTTCAGGCCAGTTCTCAAAAGTCAGTCAGGAACCCAGTGGACTCTGCTGAACATACAGATCTCCAACTCTGGGTTGTGTTGAGTAAGAACAGTTACTGAAATTAGTCAAGAAAGTGGAAAATGCATTTTTCCATTTTTGTTATTTTTTTCACCAAAGACTGTCGAGGATGTCTGCATGTGCTGTATTGCAAGCTAAAGTTCAGGCGTGGACGGTCTATGAAGTTATTTCCTATAATGTCCTGATACAAGACTTTGCTTTCTCTTTTTGGAAATCTCTCCTGTAAGCACCATGAGGCTGTGTCCCATGGCATCTGTGACCCCAATGCTCCCAAGGGCACTGAGGGATCAGTGACGTTCCTGCAGAAGTTGGCTCTACTCTTCCCAAAGCATTTCACACAATAGCTTTTAAAATGCTGTGTTAAAATGATAATACCATTTTTTTTCTGTGGATGTACATACCGTGTTACTCTAAATCTCTCTCTCCCAAGATATATCTGTTCATACACAAAGACAGAGAGCTGATTTTGCTGCCTCAATCACAATTTTAGTTCTATTACAATGATAATTAAACCTTCACATACTGAGGCTTATGTCTCCCTAATTTCCAGCTTGCCTGGGGAAGTACCTTCCTCTCCCATAGCCCTCAGCAGTACCTTGCAATCCAGTTTCATCTCTGTGAGTACCTGTGCACAACAGGGAGGTTCTGAGGGGCTCTGTGCTCCATCTCCATGAGCTGTCAGCTGGCAGATGGGGGCAGAGTTCCCAAGGGATGGGAATACATGCTCAGCCATTACTCAGTACACACTTAGGAAACAAAGCCTTTATCCTACTGTCTTACCTTACTTATATATATATGCAGGTATATATCTTTCTGTTCTCTGTTCTTTCCATGTGATTAGTAAATTGCTCTCTGGACAAGGAAGTGAAGAATCTTCAAGATTGCGCTACCAACTTTTCTTTGGTTAAAAACTGACAACTCCTTTACCCTTCAAAAATATTCCCTGGGTCTTAACAGAAGATCAGAACTTGTTTCAAAGCCTTACATGCCTCAGTACTGGCACCGGGTAAGCTCCTGTGTGTTAAAAAACTTACCATTCCTCTTTACTGTCTATGCAATTTGGTTAGCATTCACTACTTCACCTTTCTTTATTCATTTTTTATGCTTCTTTAATTTTTTTTGCTCTAATTACTTGTGATCTGGTTCCTGCTTCGAGCTGTGTTGTGCAGTAAGCCAAGTATGCTCCTTAACCATGAACCCCCCCCTTTCATCCCTCCGCTTGTTCAGTTGTTGCACACAAACATTGAGTTCACATTAATTGTCCCTGAACCTTTTAAGTGCTTCCCTTGCCTTTGCTGAGCCGACAGGTGCTGGTGAGGTCAGGAAGGGAAGGCTAAGAGCTGGGCAATGGACAGTGCTGCAAGGGTGTTTGAGCAGCTGCGTGTGTGCTTTGTGCCTTCCCCACAGCTCTGAGGAAGAACAGGAGGAGAATTAACCTCATCATTAAGAGAAAACAGAGGCCTTTTTTCTTCAAGTGCTCTTCTCTGACCAGTTGCAGGTCTGAGCAGAAAGTGCTGCCTGTAGGTCAGAAGTTAATATTTGCTCACTCAAGCAAGGTCCCCTGCTGAGTCCAAAAGAAGGTATGGCCTAATTAAATTATTCCCTGTGCATGTGCCTTTCTTGCCACTGATGGGGTGCAAACATCCCAACAGTTACTGACAGCATGTAGTTGAATACTTCCTACCCCAATTCCTCATGGGACCATGGGGTTCTATTCTGAGAACCTTCAAGTTATTCCTGTAGCTCAAAGAATGTTCTCTTCAGAGGTGGTTGTTCTTTCGTCTTCCTGAACTTAGCAGATCCAATTTGTTCATAACCTAAATGAATATCAAGGAGAACCTCCTGAGACTGCCCAGCATCTCTGGATACCTCTTGATTTCTTGATACCAAAAAATGAGTCATCAAAATGTCTGTATCTTATTATTTTGATAGTGCAAGCTTATTGGATACTTTGCTGCTATGTGGTACAAAATACAGCTTTGAATAGGCATTTACACTTACATGAATTTCAGATCCTTGATTTCCATCTTTATCTTGGAAGCACAGAGATTTGTGTCATTTAAAGCATGTAGCATATGGTGGGTATTTGGTACGTGAGAAGGAAAAAAAAGCTGAAGCATATAGATATTTGTTTATTTCTGTAATATCTCCAGTAGGAAACTTTAAGTTTAGCTGCTTTATGTACTGGTACCTACTGTGCAGATAGAGCAGAGAGCCCATTAGCAGTTAATTAACAAACACACACAATGCAGTTAATGATAGGGAGAAGCTCAATTCACAAATAGATGGAGGGACAAGATTCAGCCATAATATGGTTGTGTAGTGTATCTGCTGATTTCAGGAAGAGCTGCTTCATTTTGCAGCAAGCTTAAGTCTTCACCAGACTCTGCTTATGAGCCATACTGAGAATACATCCACATTAAGAAGGTCATGAAATAAAGCAATAATTATAAAATACTACTCTATTTTAAAAAAAAGGAACAAATATTTGTAAATAATGGAAAATAACAAAGGAAGGATTAGAGTATAGAGGTCATTCAAAGCTAAAGCTGAAGTGCTGGTGCCAGCAGCTGTGCAGGCTGGGTGTAGTGATGCCCTTGGCCTGGCAGCTGTGGTTGGTCTGTGGTTGGCTCTGTCTCAGGCACCCAGAAGTCTGATTTAAAATGAGCCAATAAGGTGTGAGTGCAGCATGTGCTGCCAGCAAACCCAGCTCTCACCTGCTGCAGCTCTCAGGATGGCTCTGGAAGATGGACCCCATTTCAGGATCACTCCCTGAGAAGTAACAGGGAGGCACAAAACTTCGCTTCAGAAGCAAAGTTTTGGCAAAAGGAGATCTTCAGAGGATGCCCAAGTGTGAACAGTTCCCCTGTGCTGTGCTCCAGGAAAGGAGAAATTTAATAGGTTGCCAGACACGATTAAAAACATAATATATTTATCCTTCTTAATTAGACTGCAGAAAACTCATCACCAACCATCCCCAGTGCTTGATTTTGAAGCAAATAATTTTGAGTTGACTTTTAACAGAACTTTATGCAACTTGCTGAAACCCTCACATCTTTAGTAGGACTAGAAATAAAACTGTTAAATAATAAGACTGTAAAAGATACTCTGTAATTATGTTGTTCATAACTTCAGTTGGCTTTGGCTTTTGTCAGATAGTTTCTCATCAGAGAAACTTACTTAACCAAATGCCAGCAGCGATGACAACCAGCAGCTCTAATTACACATGACAGACTACAAGACAGCATTTTTCCATCCTACCAGATGCTTCCACTGCTGTGGGCTCCCTCATCTATGAATCTCTGCCCCTGGTAGAACTTGGTAAGATGTGTACCTGTCATTTGGGACATCACAGATATGTGGCAAGACGTGCAAAGTGTAACAACGTGCAGCAGAAGCACCCAAGTAAACAGCCCCTTTCTGTCACAGAAGACTTCCTTCAAATGCAGGAGCTGTGCAGGCGGGTGCGTGTCACTCAGGTGCTGTGATGGGCTCTGTGCTGCAGCAGGCCTGGTGGCAGTGGGAAGATATTGAGTGCACTGCTATCTAACCGCCCTACTGCTGAAGTGCTCCCCGTCCTGTGCGTGACCAGACTGCCCCAGGGGGCCCATGGGCTCGTGCTTCATTACACAGCTGAAGCATGCGGGACGAGCTGATGGCTGCCATGGTGTGAAACTGCAAGGTGTGTCAGCACGGTGCTTCCTATTCCAGACAAATCACAACATAACGATCTGCCAGCGTGCACCAATGTATTTTCCCATTTTTGTTTTGTGTAGAAATGTTTGTTTTAATATCACTCTACTTTGCCTCCAGTGTATAGAATGAACTGGCCTAATTTTTGTTGCAGGGCACAAGGAAGGCAGAACAATGAAAGTGTTCCATGGGTGAAAGATCCTGAAACCATGTTTGTGCTGTGCAGCTAGAGCATAAAAACAAGATGTGGCCATACACTGATAAGGTCACTAATGAGATACTGGTAGACTAAGCACCACATTGCTGAAAATGAATAAATACATAAATAGCAGAACCTCATCAGTTGATTGGTTCATCTGTGATTCTAACATACAGCAGGGTGAAATATTTTCCAACTGCTATCTACTATAAGTGCTTCTTAATGGATTCTGGGAAGCAGAAAGGCATGTACATCTTTATAGCAAGTTTACCAGGTTTTTGTGTTTTTGTGTATCCACAATGCAAAAATTGAAATTAAGAGCATTGTGGGTTGTTACTTGTTCCACTTTATCTGGAACAAGAACTGAGGAAGTCTAGAAAAGAAGCTTGGAGATTTCCTGTTGTCTGAGGAAGAAACATCAGTGTATCTTCTCTTACTTACGTTCTTCAGGAAAAATCAGGAAGTTCCTCCTAAGTTTTGTTCCTCTGGTTATGAGAACTAGGTAAGCCCACGAGCTTGTTACAAAGAAATCATCAATGAGAAAACAAACTTAAAACAATCTACCAAGAAAGTTTTGGTGGGATTTTGACAGACTAGAAGGTATATTTTCTATCCCATTTTAAGAGCCAAGAGCCTTCCAGCTAGTCCAGATATTTTGAGCCTAGAAAGAGCTCTAACATTTCAAAAATAGGTTTTATATCTGTTAAAAATAATTCATACTTTAACAGTCAAGATATCTCTAAGCTTTTAAACCTGGGAGACTGGAAGTGTTTCCTTTCTGTAAAGACTTCAATTTCTAGTCATACCCAATAAACTATATATGGGGCATTACAGTTCTGGCATTTCTAGACATAGAAAATTTGTTACTGTAGAAGCATGGATTTTTACCTTTCCAATAGCTCACACAGGTGTCATTCTGGGAGAAACTCCATGTCTGCAATGAAAAAGAAGAAGTACTAGCTACAGGGAGCTGTTCCCTTTTGGACACTGTTGAGATAAATCCTAGGTGATAGGATTTGACAAGCAGATGAAGTGGTCAAAGGTGTATGATAAATTCACATACAATAAATCACTATAATTGAACACCCCATCTCTGAATGCACCACTCTGTGCCATCAGTCAGGTTTCTGTGTGAGCTCAGTTGATCAATTTTCAAGGAAATGGGAGAGGCAGAATATGCTAAACACTTTGGGACTGGCTCCCATGGCAGTACAGCTTGGTTACTGTGAGAGCAGAAGGATGGGACACAGAACTCTTTCAAGTTGGTCAGGTCTTCCACATGGGCAAAGGTTAAGGAAGAAGTTAATAGTGGACAGTTATGGCAGATGAATCTGAAGCAGCCAAGAAGGTGATCATGGAGCATCTTAAACTAGATGAAGCTGCCCCGTGAGCTCCTGGTTGGGTGGTGAGTGCTTGTTTGGAGAGGAGCTCCTGTGACCAACAGCTGTTCATTAAGCACCACTGAAGTGCTTGGAGAGTTTAATGAACTTCACAGCCCCTGCTCCAAGTCACACTCAAGAAAAATCCATTGCTTTATTTCTTATTTCTTTACCCTGCAACTATGTGCTTCCACTGTGAAGGGGAGGGGAATAGCCCATTTGGGCTTTCTTACTGATTGTCTGATGCGGTTTTTTGATGAGAGCCAGAGAGGAATGGGAGAGGGTTTTTTTGTTTGTTTGTTTTTGTGAAATTTATATTTTGAGCAATAAATACATGCATAATGTGTCTAGGTTTTTAACACTGGGTACTTAGATTACTAAATTGTAGCTGTATAAAGTAAGTCGACATGTAGAGTGAGAGTATAAAACACCGACCAGTCATTTCTCCTGACTTCTGCACATGCTGTACTTCACAGCCAAGTTCTTGATGCTTTACTTTCTCCTACGTAAGCATACTGCTCTTAATGATAATGTACTCCCTAATTTGTTCTCCCACTAGTTTACATTTTCTATAGCTAGTTTTTCAAACACATAATAGCACTGTAGAGCTTAGGCAATTATTTCCAATGTCTGGGCATATTTATCAAGTGGAGCCAAGTATTGATCATCTGTAGAGAATTTCTCAGCGTTTTTTTCATATTTTCTGGCTGGCTGAAGTGAGGGTGCAGTTCATTTTTGTAAGTGAATTGAAAATTGGTTTTGTATTTCTGTTTTTAAACAAAACTCACCAGGCCTCACTTTCGCAGGTTCATAACAAAAAATAGTCATGCTATTTGCTTTCCTCAACTGCTACTATCATTAATTGGCTGTTCTGTTTCAAATACGGCACTTCATGCTTTTCACATGTTTAGATCCAAAGAGTTTCAGTGAAATGAGATAACTATTCTGTGTGACAATGATTGTTCTAAGGTTTTAAGACTAACTACTTAATATTTTTTGTTAATTTCATTTTTAGCTGCATGTCAGTGAACACAGCAAGACCAAATTTCTATCACCTGAACACTTCTTACCATGAGTATCTGCTGCTTTCAAGGATGAATATTTACTTTCCAGTATGATTTATCAGGTCCAGCATCATACCTACACTAACAACCAGTCATAGCTCCTCTCTTCAGATATTCAGCCTTCTCTGCTGAGGTCAAGCAAGTGGGAAATCACTGCAGACTCATGACAGTCCAATACAGTAAGTGGGTTTTCCTCCTATCCCTGTTTTACAGATCAAAGAGCACAAAACTAGATGGAAGTAAGAAATTCAAACAAAATCTTATGCAAAATATCATAAGGGGAAGTTGTGAATCTTCTGGTGTCCCTACTTTATCTCTTATTGATAGACTGATCGTTTCCATTTATTTCAAAGATTTATTTGTATTGCTAGTACTGCTGCCAATAGCATTGTTTCAACTGATGCACTTCTTAACTTCCTGAGATTCCAAAGTGGTCTGTCTGCAAATCTTTTGCTTTCTGTTCTGTACAATGTAATGGAAAGAATTTTTGGAGGTAAAAGTACTATCGCTGGTCCTATCACTATCCACCCTCATAAACAACTGTATGCCCTCCTGTTTATATGCTCCCTTCAAGCACTGGAAGGCCACAAAGAGTCTCTCCAGAGCCTTCTCTTCTCTAAGCTCAACAATCCCAGTTCCTTCAACCTTTCCCTCACAGGAGAGATGCTCCAGCCCTCTGATCATCTTAGTTGCCCTCCTCTGGACTCATTCTCTGCATGTACTGGGGGCCCCAGGCCTGCACGCAGTACTGCAGGTGGGGCGTCACAAGAGCTGAGTAGAGGGGGACGATCACATCCCTCTCCCTGCTGCCCACCCCTTTTTTAATGCAGCCCAGAACACAGTTGGCCTTCCGGGCTGCAAGCGCACACTGCTGGCTCATGTCCAGCTTCTCGTCCACCAGGACCCCCAAGTCCTTCCCCGCAGGGTTGCTCTCAAGGGGCTCATCCCCCAGTCTGTAAATACCTGGGATTGCCCCGACCCAAGTTACTGCACCCTGCACTTGGCCTTATTGAACCTCATTAGGTTTTCATGGGCCCACTTCTCTGGCCTGTCCAGGTCCCTCTGGATGGCTTCCTTTCCTTTCAGTTTATCAACTGCACCACTCAGCTTGCTGTCTGCAGACTTGCTGAGGATGCACTCGATGCCATCGTCTATGTCATTAATAAAGATGTTGAAGAGCACCTGTGCCAAAAATGTATAACACAATCCACCTAGCATTCACAATGACAAGCTTTCATTTCTGTGAAATTCCATGTGATATTTCCCTACACGTTTCCACTGAAGAAACTTCTGGATAGCAGACTATTTGCAGGAGTGACATATAAGAAATGTTAACAAAGAGATTTGACAGAAAACTTCAAACTGACATGTTTTTACTGATTTTCCAGGATTCATTTTTTGCTTTCTGTGTACATATCCACCTACAGTCGTTTTAATGAGTGGGGAAGTTATAAGAGGAAACAAGAAGTCACACCGTGGTTCCTCACAGATGGGAGACATCCATCAGCCACCGGAGCAACCATTGAGACAGGCAGGACAGATCCTATTTGGGTCCTACTGCATTTAGGTGAAAATATAGGCACTGCCCTCCTTGGCACTACCCAGCCTTGAATGAGATGCACAAGCTCCCCTTACACACAGAATTTCCCATATTCCACTCTGTTGCCCCATACTTGTGAAAAACAGTCATCATCTTTGGACAGGAAGCATTTGACTATTCATATAAAGTGGAGCCCACTCCATAGCAGTATAATGGCAGTGGAGCCAGCAGTAGACTTAGCATTAAAGCACTGTGAGGGGAAGGTTTGGAATGATTTTCAAGGGCTTGCCATCATTTAAGTGAAGCCAGACAGGAAGTTTGTCACCCATATAACTGAGTTACTCACTCACCTGATGAGTGCTACAGACATCAAAGCTGTAGGGATCACATAAACTGAAAGCCAGAAACAGACCCTGAGCCGCTTTTGTATTCTCTTCCTATTAGGTTATCACATGATCTGTCCAGTCTGCTTTTAAATCATTTTAGAGATGTGACTCCTAGCACTTTTCTTGGGAAGCTATTTCACAGTCTATTAGACCTCTTGTTAAAATTTTGTCTGGATAGTCAACTCGAATCTCCCTTTGCTCAGTCTCCTAACTTTATGTGCAATTATGCTCCTTAGAAGCACTCTAAACAATCTCTGTAATGCCTCATGGTTTATATCATTCAAGACATGTAAACAGTCATAGCATTTTTGGTCACTGTATGGGGCATCTTGAAATACTTAGCAGCTACATTTTCCATAAACCATTCGCTATAGCCTTTATGTTTGACATTTTATTCTTCGTAAAGTTCCTTCTAATTTCTCATAACTTCCTTGGTGGGATGGTGTCCAGGCCTGCATGCAAGCTGTAATTTGTACAACAAAGATTCCATGTTCATAATGTTTCTAGGCTACACATAGTTCCAAAATCTGCTCAGTGCCCTAATTTCACCAGTAACTGTATCTTTTTTTTTTAATCTTATACAGAAGGAGAAGTAAGCAGCTTTTTGGTTTAATTAGTCTGGTTTCTGACAGCTTTAATATGCAGTGCTGTAAAGAACTGCAAGGTTAAAAGATTTTCCTGGGTTCCACAGAACCAGAAAGAAAAATAAACATGTTTTGCCTATAAAACAGAAGAAAATCTATGTAGGATATTAAAATATTTTCCTCCATTTGTTTTCTTAGAGCACAGAACTGCTCATTTCACAGTGTAAAATAGGAACATGGGTTTGTCATCCTAACTCCTCAAATAAACCCCACATAAATGTATTCATAGTACCATCCCAATATTTTTCATGACAGCATGACAATCAGATGTCACATGCAGAATGCTGTCTGCTGATATTCAGAACATTCGGTGTCACTGCATGGTAGAAGTTCTTTCTGCATAACATAATGCACAGAGAGTACGTAGATGCTTTTTGTTATAATATTTTTGCAGGAAATTCTATCTGGGAATTCATAACTGATACATTTTATTTGAAAAAAAGAAATTATGCTTACATGAAGTGATAAGAACAACCGATTGTAATTTCTTCACAGGAGTGTGAAAAACTGCATGGGGAAAAAACAACAACAGCAAAAAAAAAAAAAAAAAAGCAATCTATTTCCAGATCTGAACTGTGGAAATGAATGCAATTGCGCTAAAAATGAGCAACATCAATGCTCTATGGTCTTTGGGATGATTTGTGGCAGGGTCAAAATAGCCTTGTATGATGATATACAGTTATTAATAATGATGATGATTAATGCAATAATAGTAACAATGATGATAATCAAAACAAAATTGTTCAGAAGCATAAGACAAGACTTGTGCTCCATTGTGCCAAACAAATACAAAATCACCGTCACATACCTACCACCTGGACTCTCCAATTCCTAACAGAAAGAACAGCTTTTTTTTTTCTCTTGGGATGAGCAGCATTTTTGAAGTGCTCTAAGCGTGGCTGGCATTATATCCATCTTCTCCTCTTGTTCAGTACAGTGAGATAAAAAAAATATGAACAACTATGTGAGGAAAAAATGTATGAAACCATAGATGATATGTTTTACGAACACCGTGGTAGAACCAAAGATTTGAAAGGCATCTTTTTATTACCTCTTTCTACTTGAGGATATTCCCACCTCTGCCCCTACCAGCAACATTTTAGTCTCCTCAGTATTAATTTCCCAGAGTCTGGTTTCTGTCTTGTTGAGAGGCTGCTGCTGATTGACATGCCAAAATCTAAAACCACTGTCTGCCAATTCCAGCTCACTTAGAGCTGCTGATCTGTATTAATGCAGTAACCTTCACCAAGCTCTTTTTCATGTGAATGAAGCAGGTCACAGAGGAAGGCTTGCCAGTCCCATAGACTGAAATCTTCTTTGGCAGTTCAATGACTAAGCCATGTGTTACGCAGTGGGAGCTGGCTGTGGACTGCCTGGCTATGCACGTGACTTCTGTGGGAAAATGAGCACTATGGTTGCAATTTCAAGGGAATGTCCAATTAAAACGGAGGAACTTTTCATCTCCATTTTGATGCTTGTTGGTGGACCTGACTGGACAAGAACCACTAAATTGAGAGAGGTAAGGTGAGAGGTGACAGTGAGTTTAAAGAAGAAAAGGATAATCTTTTTTCTCTCAAGCACAAAACAAACAAACAAACAAACAAACAAAACACCTTATTTTTTTAATTCTTCATGTTTTTGGATAGGAAAAATAATGCCATAGGACCATATCTCACAAGTATGAGAAGATGTTCATGGATGCTGCATCTGCAAAGTACATCACAAAACAAACCTGCCTCTGCCATTTCCTTTTGAATGACTATCACGCATGGATCACATCTGCCAAACTACCAGAACCTCTACTTGAGAAGGCAGACATCTGAATCACAGAATCATTAAGGTTGGAAAGGACTACTGAGATCGTCCAGTCCAACCATCAACCCATCCCCACCAATACTGCTGACTAACCACATCCCTCAGAGCCACATCACACATTCTTGAACACCTCCAGGGGCAGTGACTCCACACCTCCCTGGGCAGCCTGTGCCACTGCCTCACCACTCTTGCTGAGAGTAAATTTTTCCCATTATCCAATCTGAGCATCCCCTGGTGCAACTTAAAGGCACTGAATGGCCCAGTACAGGTGTCTTCTGCAGGAGTTTTACCTGATTGCCTTTTTCTGGATGTTTCTTTTGATACTTCTGAACGCTACAAGAAACTTGTTAATGAGAATCACCCTTGATTTGTATCATGCACAGGACATTGCAGACAACTCTTGGTGTAGTGCTGGATGCAACTACCCTGCAATTCTGCTGTTTTTCTAAAGTAATGCACCACAGGACTGGATCTTGGTGGAATCTGGTGTTCCTCTATACTTGGACTGTCCAATCTAAAAGAGATAAAGATTCAGCCATTCCTATGGATGGAAGATATCGAATTGTGTGGGGTTTTTTTCCATAGAAATTCTTTACATCATATTTGAGTGAATTTACTTTGGCAGAATTCCCATTTCCCTGTGTTTTCTGTGCACTTTCCATTTATTAAACCAGCTGTGACTGCTCAGTCGGTACATTTCAATAAATATATTGTTCTATATCAGGCTTTACATCTTACTCAGTGGTGTAAAATCCAAAGCCTTACCACAGTGCATGAAGCGATTTGATTGCTCTCTCTGGCACGTTTGCTCTGTCTTTCTCCAGGGAAATATATCTGCAGTGCTCTGCACACACAGCACATACGTGTCCTTGGAGGCCCTGGGATGGTCAGGGATGTTCCTTCCCCATACACTGGGATTAAGAGACCTCCTGTCAGTGCCTAGACTCTGGTTTCTGTTCCACACCTCTAAAGGGTCCCAAATTTCACTGAATTCTTAGCAGCAGCTACCATCTCATGGTAATGTTTTTGTAACAGATTTATATGCTGCGCAGATCAAAGCCAGTGTCACGGTCATCAGGAATCAACTCCAACACTGCACAGATTGAAACTGAAATCTGAAAAGTTCATATACTTAGAATGGAATAAAGTAGCCTATTCTGAAAAGCCACTGAGGGTTTGGTCCCTTGGATTTAGTGCAAGACTGGTATTCAAGAAAGCTCACTATAGTCTTGTTTATCTTACAAGCTGAGGAAATTGTGAATCTATCAATGAAAACTAAAATGAAACTGCTCTGATGTAAAGTTTTCTAATAAGCAGTTTGCATTCTTTCCAACACTGCCTACATCCTAATTTTTACCACAGAAAAATTAGGCACCAGAGAAAAGCCTCATGATTCACCCAGATGGACATTTAAAAAATAATAAGCATTAATTCAGGAAATGAATTAACCTGTAATTCATCGTGTATGCTCAATTACAGCTAGTTAAGAGGACTCTACATTCTCAGTTCCCTCTTTTTTTTTTTTTTCCTTTGTTTTCATTAAAATCACTCTCATTTCCCTTCAAAACCTCCAGGTTCTATTTGGCAGAGTGGATGCTTTATTTACGTAGCGCAGGATGGCAGGAGCCCTGCAATTAGCTGTTGGTGTGTATCTGCATTTGATCTGAATACCTGACTGTGTTTTCCCCATTTCTTAGAGGTGCCCTTTCTGTGGCTATTGAGAGCCCACAAAAAAAAAAAAAAAGCAAAAACATTTCCTAACTCTGTTTTCTCTCTTACTTCAGCATAAGTTTTGGATTAAATCTGGCTACCAATTTTGACTGGTTCTCAGAAAAATCCTGTTATCGAGTTCAGTATTTGGTACTGCCATGAGTCCAAGGAATGGATAAACCAGGAAGCAAGCTGTGTGGCCACCTCCACAATGATTTTTCTCCCCAGAAAAGGTCTATTTCTGGGATTTTGTCAATGAGATGTGCTGGCAGCAGTCTTCCTCTAACAGACATGCCCAGGAACGTTGTGTTGTACCTGTGCGATGGGGTGTGCAGCTCCCATCAGTGTGCATGCACAGTAATGACTGCTTTGGAGCTGATGCTGAGCCCATTGCTGCCCATGGAAGTTCAGAGCTGTTAGCGAGGAGTAAGGCCCAGCCCTCATCAAACACATCATGTATTTCAAATCCAGTCAGCATGCACAGTTGCTGGCGGAAGTCATCATCAGTGGGTGGTTCTCTTTTTTACTGAGTTAGCGGAAGTGACCACGGAAAAGGGAGCGTAGACAGCCTGGCAGTAGCTCTTATCTCAGAGCAGCTGACGCAGTTGACATCAACTACAAGAGTCAATCCTTCCAGAGCCACAGTTGCTCAGAGCGAGAGAGATGCAAAAATGCTTGACAGATAATGTTGTCACTGCTAATAAGCAGGGCTGCTCTGAGCTGGGAGGGCAAAGTGCTGAAGCCAACAGCCATCAGGAAGTCACAGAGATGTGGACAGAGCTGCAAAGCCCAGACTGTGCTCTGCCAGCAGCATTCCAGCTCAGCATCACCAGCAAACAACCTCCGGGGTGCAGCAGGGCAGCTGCTTGGCTGTCCGTGCTGAGGAAGAACTTTGCATACAAAATGACAAATCTCTCTTCCTTGGCCAACTGCCTTCGACTTTACTCACAGAGCATCGCCAGAGCATGGGCAGCATGCAGTGTGGTGAATGTTGATGGATCTGAGGACCCTGGGGCTTGTTTTGTGCACAGCATCTCCCACCGCTGCTGTCCTCGTGTTTTTTGTCCTGCTAAGCACTAATCTGCCACGTGCCAGAGGTATGTTTAACAGCAGTATTACATGGCTCTGGTTATACTCTGCCCTGGAGGGTAACTACTGTGATTTGGAAAACTGTAATTCCTACACTGGGTCTGACATACAGCAAAGCAATAAAGCACTCCTCATTATTGTCATAAATGGGGCTGTCTCAAAGGTCCTGCCCATTACCCAACATATGTCTTTAAGTGCACATAGACACAAACACCAGGAAAATAGCTTTCAGCTCAACCTGAGCCTTCTCCCCGGGACCACAATAATCCTGATTAGCTGATACTGTAGATAGACTTCACTTACTTGTCACACAAGCTCTGTCGCTTAATGAAATGAACAAATCCACTTCAAGCCTCAAAGGAGACTTTAACTTGCTGTTTCTTTAAATTAAGCCTGCACTGCCTCAAGCCTCTATTGAAGTGTCAGCAGGTATATTCCAAAAATGACATCTATAAAAATGACTCTCTCCCCCTCCTGCTATTCTCTGTTCACCCATGTAGAAGCTAATTTGGAAAAATAATGTTATCTACTAATAATGGTGAGCTAATCTCTATTCTGCTATCTGGCAATCTGCAGGACTGGCTTTAGCAGCCTGTGTGAAGTGATTACAACACAGTGATGTACCAAAACACGGAGCAGAGCCACACTTTGTCCAGTCTGCTCTTTTACTCCAGGCTGCTCCTCAGAAGAAGTGATTTATGTAGGGCACTGTCCAGACCTACAGCAAAAAAAGAATGAGCAACATTTTTTTCTTCGTTCAGTGAAAATGAATTGCAGTATGTGTTGCTACATCTCAAATTTGTCTTTATTTTAAGGTTTCTGTCCACTTTTCAGTTGTTCTTTCCTTGGTGATGCCTTAATATTAATTACAGTGACTATGAGCCCTAGGAAGCATTTTTGTGAGTGATTGCAGGAAGGAGGAAGGTGAGATGTTTCTCCCACCGGTGTGTGGATGATGTACGTACATAATTTCCACAAACGCTTAAGAATTTGTCTTGCATGCCTGTTCCCCCTGCAGAGATGAGACACTGCCTGACACCCGCACGTCACGGATTACGATAGCTGCAGTTTCATTTATAGAATTTGGGAGCAAACAGAACTCAGCATGTTCACTTGTAGACTCTAGCCAGACAGATTCTCAAGGAGGGCTTTCCACTGTCTGGTCTGATGCATGTGCCTCAGCAGTGGTGCTGTGCTTGGAAGCACCTCATCCTTCAGAGAGAACATTCGGGTTTGGAAAACATCTTTCCCTTTCTCTGGCAGGAGGGGAGATGTAGACGTTAGCGGCTCTCATCCTCTGCTGCCTCTTCTCAGGGAGGTTTGCAATACTATTTTCCATGACATACTGTGAGAAATCATAAAATCACAGAATGGTTTGTTTTGGAAGGGACTTTAAAGACCATCTCTTTCCACCCACTTGCCATGTGCAGTGACATCACCACCAGATCAGGTTATCCAGAGTCCAATCCAACCTGGCCTTGAACAGTGCCAAGGGTGGGATTTCCACAGCTTCTCTGGGCAGCCTGTGCCAGGGCCTCACCACTCTCTCTGTGAAGAATTTCTTCCTTATATCTAATCTTAGCCTAATCTCTTTCAGTTTGAAACCATTACCTGTCATCCTATCACTACACGCCCATGTAAAAAGACTTTCTTTTGTTCTTTCATGACTCCTTTATGTACTGAAAGCCTGCAGTAATGTGTCCATGGAGCTTCTTCTTCTCCAGACTGAACAGTTCCAGTTTTCTCAGAATTTCCTACAGGAGGGATGCTTCAGTCCCTTCATCATCCTGGTGGCCCTTTGCTGGATTGCCTCCAGGAGCTCCGTGTCTCTTTGTACTGGGGAGCCCAGAAATGCACACAGTGCTCCAGATGTGGCCTCACCAGGGCTGAGTGGAAGGGAAGGATCGCCTCCCTCAACCCACTGCAAAATTTTGCCTAATGCAGAGCAGGATACCATCAGCCTTCTTTGTGGCAAGGGCACATTGCTGACTCACATTCTCTCAAAATGAACCAAATGAACTGGGATGAGAAATACATTTTTGAAGAAGTTGTCCTTTGTAGTTTTTTGTTATTTTTTATGTTTTATGTAGAAGAAACACTTCTTTTCTCTCTAGATGAAATGGATGCTCATTGCATTTCATTTTGCTGGAAAGAAAAAATAAAGTTCCTGGAAGAATAAATCTAGATGTGATTTTGGATTTTAGGAATTTTGTTCTGAAGATTTTTGAGATTTTGCTGAAGTGGTCTGCAGCTGAAGCGCACACATTTTGGTTTTGAGCCTTTTTAGGTTCTGGTTTATTCCACTGTCATAATTTTGAAGGCAATCCAAAGACTTCTGGGTATGAGTTCTATTTATATGTTTCTGCTGTTCATAAAAAAATTAATGATATACGCCAGACAGTACAAAGAGAGCGATCATTTCAATGAGTACATTTTCTGAGGAACACTATGCTATACTACTCCTGCTTGACTCCTTAAAACAGTTCTTAAGAGGGAAATTTATTCTGATTTGAAAAGACTGAAACATTGTACTGTAGGAAAGGTAAATCAATCTGTCTTTCAATTTACTTAATGCTATAAAACTCTACAGCTCTCCTCATTCCTGCTTCTTAAAACATCAGCTGGCAAGGAAAGTGAGAAATAAATGGCTGCTATTTAAGCAGCAGTGGTGTTACTGAAGCTTCAGGGCTCCCAGGGGATGCTCGGTGCGGGGTAAGGCAGAGGCTGGGAGGCAGCTGGGGCCACCTACCATCTCCCCAAATGGAGCAGATCCCAGCTTGCAGCACAGAGCCCTTCAGACACAGAGCAAAAAGCGGTTAGCACTGTGTGTGCAATCAGCATATTTCCCAGACACGGAAGAAATTTACTGACGACATTTTATGGTGCAGTGTAAAATAAAAATTACTTTTTTTTTCCCCCCCAAAGATGGATATACTGCAATCTTCCTCTAATAGGAGTGGAAGGAAGCTTGGATAAAGTTTATCAGAGGGTTGCAATGCTTGGTGAAACTGGATATGCAGAGGTTTAAAGAAATCTATTTTCAGGCATTTATGAGGATGATAGCTATCTGTGTATGAAAAAATGGTACGGTAGCAAAATACACTAATCTGAATGGACCCTGATTCCCTATATATATAGAGAATGTATCTGAGATTACTTGAATAATCCTTAAAAATAGCCTCCGTGTTGTGCTTGGAATAAATGGTGGGCATTTCTTCACTGTATTCATGGTATCCTGGATATGGATAAGAAAGATAATCCTGCTCTGACTACTTTTTGTGGTTAAAAATTTGATATTCAAAACACATATATAAACACCTCTTTTTAGTGAGAGCTTTAGCAGAAATATTTGAAAATCAGGCGACTCAGGGATCACGTCTTGTGACTGAATATTAAAAGTTACATCAATAGTAGTATTTTAATTGATGTGTGACCTCTAAATACAGTCCAGCACTGTGAGTACAGCACTGTACTGTACCCATCCTCCTGTTACAGAATCACTCCATAGCTGAGGCTGGCAGTGCCCTCTGTGCCGCTCTGCCCAATCCCTGCTCCAGCAGGGATACCCAGAGCAGGGTGCCCATGACCATGGCCAGGCAGCTTCTGTGCCAGTGCTCAGCCACCTGCATAGTGCAGAAGTGCTGCCTTTGTGTCCCAGTTCAGACAGCACCTCTATGTTCCTGTGTGAGCCTGCAGCCTGTTGTCCTGGCAATGGGCACCACTGCCGGGTGCATGTCTCCAACACCCTTATACTCTCCCTTCAGGTATATATTGGTAAATTTCCCCCTGAGCCCCTTCTTCTGCAGGCTGACCAGGCTCAGTTCCCAGTCTCTCCTCACAGGATAGCTGCTCTGGTCCCTTCATCTTCTTGGTGCAGATATTTGTCTCCATTTTCTCAAGCTGAGCCATAAGCCTGGTGCCTTCATCTAACTGTACATTCTTATTTATAACAGTACATGCTGCTGATATTAAACTTTCTAATCTTCTTCTATTGATGATACTGTGTATTTTTTCCCATTTTCTTTATGTAGTCTTCATTTGCAGTGGCCTTCACAGTCTACAGTCATTATTTCTTGTACCTTTTTTTATGGAGCCAGCTACTTCAGAAAGAACAGTGTTTATATTCAGCATATTTAAGGCACTGCAGCAATATATGTGGCAATAAAGAATGATACAATTAATGAAATGGATCTTAGGTTGAACTACAATTGCCCAAGTATCAATGGATTTGTACTCGTGTTATTACTTACAGATGACATCTGCAGTTTCTAACCTCACATCCAACAAGCTGTGGTTTGGTGAGTTTTTTTGTCTTTGTTTGTTTTGAGGGGGGTGGTGGTGGTGGAGGGCCAGCCTTTAATCTCGCTCCTGCTTTCCATGTAGCTTACTGCTGTACATTTCTGAATTTTGCTTTCATTGTTCCCTACCTGCTTCTTTTCCAGATTGGATCTCATTTTACTACGTACTTATATCTCTAAATTCTGTGGCTTTCTTTTTATTATTTTGCTATCTTGGGTTTCGCAACACCTCACAATTTAGCCTGACCTGTACATTGTAAATTTAATTAATGTCGCGTTTGCCAAAGACCGTTAGGAGCCAAGTCAATTACACAGTCAAAAAAGAGAAAGGGAAACCTTTATTATGCTATAAATGCTCTGCTAAAAATCCCTCTTCATAAGAAAACATTATAGATTTCTTGGCCTCCATAGATGTAATTGCAGGGAGGCCCAAGTCATTTTACCCACATCATTTGTGCCATTTTAAAATTTAAAATATATTATTACCAAAGTAAATAACAAAGAAATGAAAAATGACAATTTAATTCATTTCTCTGTAACTGAAATGTGCTGGGCAGGGTTAGACAAATGCTCATAGCATATGTTTCCCTATGACATGTAAATTAAACCTACCACAGTGTTACTCTAGCAGAATTGCCACAAATGGCTTCACACATTAAGGGCAAACGCAAGCAGCCAATTAATAACTGATTTCATTTACAATGTCTGGGGTGTTTTTTTTGTTTATTTTTTTTGTTGCTTTCTTTGTTTGTGGTTTTGTTTTTTAGTGTTTCCAATGTGTGTTATATATGTACTGCAACTGTGTGATGCCTCAGCCCATTCTGATAACGTTTGAACAAAATCTATAATTCTTCATCATTATTATCTCTGGGCAATTATGATTCTGGTAGGAATTAGAGCACAGCAATCTCTATCATTCAACTAGGAATAACAACAATTACTACTTTATCTCTGACTGAGGTTAGGACAGATGAATTGAGATAGAAAATTATAACCATTTCTCAAATTCATCATTTGCAACTGCATTTGTAATGCAGAAGGACAGAGCGTTGGGGCTGACCAGCAGCTGTTCCTTACTTACTCTACAGAAACACTACTAAGCTTACTCTCTCCCTAATTAGAACTTTATTCTAAAAGCGAAATCAAAATCATCTGGCATGCATCAATACGTAATAACTTTCATAAAGTAATTCGAGACTTTGAAAATTGATTTTGAAAGTTCATTCTAAGCACCTGATTTTCAGACAGGGTTGCTCTCAACTGGCAGAAAAGAAAAAAGGAAAGATTACTCCTTTAGTGTTTCAAAAATGAGTCCTACTTCCTGAACAAAATAAAATATATGCTTTTTAAAGCATATGGCAAAATGTCGTTTGGTTAATGAAAGGACAGGAAACAAGATGTGTAGTTCACAAATGATGAATGTGCCCTGCTTCCATGACATCAGTGACTTTCCTGTAAATTCAGAGCGCGTGCAAATTTCTCCAAGGAAAAGCTGAGCTCCTATATCATTCTCTTCATAACCTTAGTGTATTCTGTAATTAACTGTTTTTAGTTTTCAAGGATTTTTTTCACCTGTAGAAATATATTCCAAGCCCAAGTACGTTGGCAATGGATTGAAACAAAGTTGTGACTGAGAG
Organism: Lagopus leucura; assembly: GCF_019238085.1. Classification (NCBI taxonomy): domain Eukaryota; kingdom Metazoa; phylum Chordata; class Aves; order Galliformes; family Phasianidae; genus Lagopus; species Lagopus leucura. The sequence goes on along the minus strand of NW_024962265.1, from coordinate 14,888,643 downwards.
GTCAGCTAAGCTTTGGTATCTAAGCATGGTGTGTGCAGCAGCAAATTGTCTCTGGAACCTGAGCTCTTACTGCTGCTCATATGAATGTCAGCCTGTCCACGAAGACCACTGTCCACAGAGTGAAGAAAACCATCCCACACTGAAGAAAGAGTACCACAGGTGAAGTCTAGAAGTTGAGTGAATCATTATGGCTGCCCAAACACGGGTAGCCAGCACCACATAGAAAACCTATGGGTCTGAGGAATGTTTGTGTGGTGTTCATGGAGATGGCATAGGATCTCCTTTCCCATACAGATTTGTGACCCTCTGTGGAGGCAGTTGGTGGTCTATGGTGGATATCTCAGAGTGTCACAGTGTGCCTGATGGCTGTCTGTAGAACGCTGAGCAGTGTTCCAGACATCACGAAGGCTGCAAAGATTCAGAGCATTCAGGCACATTAATTATAGTCTTTTAGTAAATGTTTTATCCTGTTTTTTTAGGGAAAGATAGCTGACACAGACATAGAATTAGTAAATTGTCCTAATCGATACTAGCGCCTACTACCAGCTTAAAAACCGCTAGGTGTTAATTATGAGACACTGCAAACACATCGCTCAGGCAGATCATCAGCTGAGACTGCTGCATTCTGCTCAGCTCTCAGCCCACACATTCCCTCCCTCCATCTCACCTCTCAGTCAACAGCAGTTACTTTGGTGAGATGCTCGTTGTGTTACAGCTTCAAGTTTCTGACTTTAATTCTGCCCTTCCAACTCCAAAATTATCCCTCCAAAATCAGCACTGGTGCGGCTGCACCTCAAGCGCCATGTTCGGTTTGGGGCTCTGGAGCGTGTCCAGAGAAGGGCAACAAAACTGTGAGGGGTGTGGAGCACAGGTCTGATGGGGAGCAGCTGAGGGAACCAGGATGGATCAGTCTGGAGAAGAGGAGGCTCAGGGGAGGCCTTATCACTCTCTACAATTGCCTGAAAGAACATTGTGGAGAGCTGGGGGTAGGCCTGTACTCCCAGGTAACAGCAATAGGATAAAAGTTAATGACCTTAAGTTGTACCAGGGGAGTTTCAGGTTGGATATTAGGAAACATTCCTTCTCAGAAAGAGTGGTGAGGCGCTGGCACAGGCTGCCCAGGAAGGTGGTGAAGTCACTGTCCCCAGAGGTGTTCAAGAAATGCGGAGATGTGGCACTGAGAAACGTGGTTAGTGGGCAATATTGGTGGTAGGTGGATGGTTGGATTAGAAGATCTTAATAGTCTTTTCCAATCTAAATTATTATGTGATTCTGGGAAATGAAGTCATGGCAAATTTCTGCTCTTGACCATTTGTGGTAAACCATAATCTACTCTCTTCACTCCAAAGCTATTTAAGGTTTCAAATGATTCAAAGTAACTCTGGGTTTGTGCCATGACCAAATGCTTGTTTGGAGACACTGGGAAACCCATGACAGACCGATGCTGATTATATCATGCACTGTTTTTCAGGAAGGCATTCCGATATCACAGTGATAGGCATCACCATAGGGTAGGCAAGAGATAACTGTTGCCTAAGACTGAGTTTTTTGCAAGTGTTGCCTGCCCTGTGGTGTCCTTAAGGGCTGTGGTGCCTTGAGATGATGCCACAGGAGACAGCCACAACTGTCTTGCCCATACAGAGCCACAGCAATGTTACCTGGCTGACTCAGGTCTTTGGGTCTGACACATGGGTGGAAGGTAGGACCTCAAAAGCCAAAGAGCCAAAAAACAAGCAAAGGTTAAAAGAGATTTGCACATTGATGAGGGTGGCTTTGTTGACATTATAGACAACAATAATATTTCAGCTGTTCTAATTAAAAGTAGTAATTAAGCAGCTGGACCAGATCAGTGTTGGGGGACAAACACCTGCCTTTGTTTTTTCAGCTGTTCTCCATTGAAATTATTAGCAGATTTGTTGCATGGATATTTTACAGTCTTTTCAAAATCACCACTATCTCTGCCTCGTTCCTTCTGCAGAACATTCTCTCTGCAGTACATTGCTCAGAGAAAGAGAGTGGCTGTTTGGGGAATCATAGCATTTAGCATTTCCCCAGCCCGCCTGCCTTTTGTGCAGTCACTTCTCACACCTGAAGGAAACATAGCACGGCAGAGGCTGAAGATAACAAAACAACAGCTTCATTCAAATGCACGAAGGTGGTTTATTCATTTCTAAATGAGAGAGGATGCCAAAAGTCTGCTGTTAATCTGAATGTCGGAATTGCTCAGAGCTCAGCCTACCTCCCCGATAGCAGCAGGCTTTCTGTGCAGCTTTATGATACTTACAGAGCCATTCACAAACATTTCTAAGCAAAGGTTGCAGCCACCCGTTGTCCTGTTTATTCCCGAAGTGCTCAGGGCTGTCTGGAAGCAGAGCCCCGCCGTGCTGGGCACTGCACGGACAAAGCCACAGAGACATTGCTGCCTTGCTGGGTTCACTTGGCTATTGTTTTGCTGAAAGGTAGTTTAAAAATATGATGTGATTCTCCTGGCTGGTAAGAAGATGGCAAAACGCCATCTTGATTTCTCAATCTATGTCAGTTTGCTAGAAGGCTTGAGGACAACCAGATAGAAATGAAGCTATATATTTTCATGTATTTAGGGCAAGCGTTCGGGTAAAACCTATGGCTGAAGTGAGAGCCTCAATTCATTTGGGGCTGGGAGCGTTTGGCCAGCCAGCTGTGAGCAGGGTGGGGGGTGGTGGTGGGACACCCCACCTCTGAGCTCAGGAGGCAGGACAGAGGCACACAGGCAGACGCTGCTGAGATGCATGCTTCAGGCTTCCTTGCAGTGACAGCCAGCAGTGCACAGCCCCAAATGGCCACAAACATCTGATTTCTCCAAGGAAATGAGGAGCTGCTGGACCCAGCTAGCACCATGGGGACGGTGCTGACTATCGGGAGCTCAGCTGAACTTTGTCCTGACCCCAGAGATGGATGGTGACAAGTAGGAATCTGTTTTGTTTCTATTTTATTGCAGCAGAAGTTGCAGGCACAGAGAGATGCTGTGAAGGACAGAGTGCTTTCAACGTTGCTTTTTCACTCTGCCGTTTTTCTGTAATGATCTTGCCTGCTGTCTAACTACACAGGCTTAAAATAAGAGGAAGTTTCATGACTGTGCGTAACATCTGGGCTGGAAAGGCTGCCAGCAGGTCTGTTGTGTTGGACGCAGGCACAACTGGCTGAGGGGGTGCCAAGGTCTCATCACCTGAATGCTGCATTTCTTTAATTGGGGTGGAGAACAACCAAACTTCCTCCTTCCAAATAGCTTTTCACTTTCTGATGTCATCATCTTATCTGTTTCCTCGAAACTCACCACGGCTCATCATTTCTCCACATTTTAATTTCTCTTTATGCATTGAAGGACACTTTGTTATGATTGCCCAAAAAAGATGGCAGAGAGATCCTTGATAAGCTCTGGAAGTCAACTGGGGAAGCGCAGGAGGCTCAGACGAGTCTGAGGGGACCACACCACATTCCTGGTGCCATCCTTTCCTGTGTCCATCTGTCAGGACCAGAGCAAGGTGTTGGCTGCTGCTGCATTCTGCCTGGCAGAGCTCTCAACAGGACAGTGATAGAGGTCACCTTAGAGATGAGGGAACACTTTTCATTTAGGGAAGGTACCAAGGACCCCTGCTGGTGCTGGCTGATCCCATGGTTGTTCCCAGCTGTGTCAATATCATTCCTTTTCTCTGCTCCACAAGCAGGGCTGGCCCTGACGGTGGCTGAGTATCAATACTTACCAGGACATTGCAGGAAAAGCAATCTTTAGGGTCACAAAGCTCAAAATGAAACTTCATTTTTCATGACTTTTTGCAATATCTACCAATGACACAACCTCACTGGATGATTTCTTCGTATCTCTACCAGTGCACCTTCTGGCATGAGGGTGACTCTGGCAAGTATCTCACACAGGAGGATTTTGTTCGGTAACTTTCTGCTGTACATCAGTTTGTCATGAAACGCTGAGCATGTGTTGTTTAATGTCAGGCAGAAGCACAGCTTGGGTATTGCTTATGCTCATTCACTATTTCCCTTCTCATCAAAGCCTACTCATTTCCTGAGCAAGTGTTCATTTCACACATGTGCTTGCAGTAAGCACAGAACAAAATCTATCCATTGTAACCAAACCTCTCAGGAAAAAACAACGTCATTATAATTTTATGGCTAATGAATTTTAAATGACCTCAGGAGAAGTTCCAACACCAAAAAGAAAACAGGGACACATGGGGACTTTTTATTCACCTGCCTTTGCAAAATGTGTTGGGATATCCCCTCTAGCAGAGGTATCATCTCGTTTGGGATTCTGAAGAAGACATGCTGAATATTCACTTCAGATTGAATAGAGATGGAAGTTTTCTTCAGTGGTGAATCTCTCATATATACATATATATACTTGCCAATCACTGGTTTGTAGCCACCAGAAGCTCTGATTTCTGTGGAATTTCTGTATGTTTTCTTTCTTTCGGAACAAGACAAGTGGAAATGTTTTGACTTTGCAAGATCCAGGAATACAAGCATTTGTGGCACGAGTAAAAGAGAAGTTCTAAATAAAACCTTCTCAAAACCAGGGAGGAATAATCATGACAAGCAATGTTTTCTAATAACAAATGGCAGCTGGATTAGGACATCAGGTCATCCATGCCCCAAGCGCTTACTCAAGTCTTTCATTTCCTAAAGTTCAGCCACAGTGGGGCCTCTCTGAGTTATTGTGATGTTTTCAGTGCTGCTCCTTGTGGCATACACTAAATATTCTCTTCGCAAATGCAGTTCACATGATTTCTCCACCCCAAATACCCATCCCTGCAAAGTGTACTCGAGGTGGCTTTGAATCACGTGACAGATTAATCTTACAAAAACATCTGTGCTGGAATTGCCCACTCAGGTGCACATACTGCTTCCCATCCAACCACTTCTGCAAACTGCTTTCTTGCACTAAAAACCCACAGACCCACAGAAACGCTGATTATTCTAAATCTGAAAGACAGTGAAAGCACATTCTGCAAGATGACAATTAGAAAGTAGTTTTATTCATAGTTGTGAAATAAAGACCAGCTAATCATCACCACCAGCACCAATTCCTAACCTCTGTTTGGGTGAGATTTCAGATGCCGAACTCATTATCGGCTTCCAATGCCTGCTCATCAACAGCAGTCATTTCACTTTAGACAAAATACAATGCATGTGATATGGCAGTAATTAAATCATACTCCAGGGAAGAGATAATAGTGATACTTATACAGAAGTGATAATAATTACTCCAAAGGGGTTCTATTCTATTAGGGTTTAAATACTTTTAAGACTTTGTAGAAGAGATGTAATTTAAAAAGAAGAAAAAAAAAAAAAACCTGCTGAAGATGACAGTAAACAAAAGCTAAGTGCTGTTAGTGTAATCTGCCACAAACATCTCCAGTACTGTTTTGGCTCTTTTCCTTTAATTTTAGCCCCAAAATGCTTTAACTTGCCTTCAGAAACCTCTGTATTAGTCATCACAATTGAAGCAACACATGATTCTATTTAATTGATGTGGCTTGATCTCATCTATGCAGATCAGAAGTTTGGCCAAAGCTAAGGACACTCAGCAAAGGGAGAAAGTCCACTGGGGAGATCATGAGGAGACCGTATGTGGGAAGGAGATCTGAAAAGAAGAGAGCAGTAAGGAGCTGGGAAAATCCAGAGCCCTGGCAATGGAGGCAGAGGCCAAATCTAATGTTTTCTTAAGAAAATCTTAAACTAAATATTTCTGATATGGAAACTGGGTAAGACATGTCTTGAGTCCCAGCTCTGTGAAACAGAATCACAGAATCATTAGGGTTGGAAAAAACCACAAAGACCACCTTCAAACCATGCCCACTAAACCACATCACTGGATTAGTGTCACTTGTGCCCTGTTATAATTCTGATTTGCTTTATTTGCTTTATTTGGGCAACAAAGAACTAAATGTTTGAAGCATTGCAAAGCTTGATTAAAATATCTCTAATTCAGACTTAACGTGTAGCACTCTGATTTGAGAAGACAGCATTGCAGCACTCCGTTTCCAGCTCTGCCTAAAGGCAGTAAGCAGAGATTGTGATGATGGATCAGATCCTGCACTCAGCGAGTCAGTAGGATTCATGGATTTCACCCTAGCCCATTAGTATCATGCGTGTGGGCATTCATTTGCTCCTGGTTTCGTTCAAAGAAAAACTAGATGCTTACAGAATTATCATAATAAGGTCATTAGATAAGGCAGTCATGTCGTTTATCTAACATTCTAACACTTAGCAACAGTGTTAGATTTATATTAGTATTGGATATTTCATATAAAGCATAGAATGGATGTGAAAGGAAGCATACAGGTGTCTTTTGTCAGTGTTTACTGGAACAAATTTGAGCAGCTTGGGTTTTATCATGCCTCATTTGATGTTTTTCACAGAGGGTTTTCTTTGGTAGCGAAATGAGATTTGGTTGTTCTAAAGACCCAGAGCCTTTAACATATTTGCTGCATTTTCGTTCTCCTGTACAATGGACGATTTGTTACAGTTACTGCACAACTCTTGGACAAGCACTTTGTGATCCTGGTGATTTGCTGCCACTAATTCTGCCAGCTTCGTTCAAAATCACCTCGATTAGCATTTCAATGTGAGACAATTATCTAGTTTTAAAAAGAGAAAGAATGAGGAAAAGTTCTTCTATGGGAACCTCTCCATCCCCTTCCATAGGAAACTGATGAAATAATCCATTTCGCTCTTCTGCTGCGTCATCACTTACCCTGAATGAAAGTCCTTTTACACTCCGATTACCCACCAAGCCCTCTAAATCTCTGGCTGCTCAAAGGCAAATTGTAAAAGCAGGTTATGGTGGATAGTCCCAACAATGCATACAAAGTTTTGCTCCAATTGTTTGCTTTCCAACTTTCTGCAGTATTGTGTTTCTGTGGGATTTTTTGTACATCATTTAAGTGTATTTTAAGCCTAGAAAGACCTGTTGCTTCAAAACTGTCCCATGTTTTCATGAATAATTAACCTCACCTAGCGCTTCTTCATAATAAATAAAAATAGAGAGAAACTTGCTGTGAAAATAATACAGTAGAGCCCAAAGAGGGGGAAATATTGGACATTAAAGTAATGAAAATTCCATACCATCATTTTTTAAGAACATGAAAGAAATACAGTGCTCCTTCTTCTGAGGCTGTCCTCGGGAGATGAGCGTTTTGTAAATCACATTCCTCTGATGATTCAGAAGTATTTCGTGTTGCCGGCGGCCAGGCTGGAACTGGCTTATTAATATTGCATGATAATAGATAAACTTTGAGAGGAGCACATTGTTGTACAGGCTTAACTCTGTTCAATTTACTGCACCTATGCTATCTGCAAGGCGGCACGGAGTTCGGCATAGCGCGATACTTGCCAGTGGGCGCTGAAGAGATCTGTGGATACAAGAAACAGCTGTAGGGCAAAGCAAGTGACAATACTTACCAAACCAAGGTGCTGCATCACTTCCCCCATGGGCATTTTGATATTGACTGCAGATCTACGTGTACTGTGATGCCCAAAGGCATACTGCTGCCATTTAAGCTTTTGCTCACGTCCACAGCTGCACTGGGACGTGGCAGCCTGGTGAGAGACACACATATCAGTGCTGTCACAAATGCAGAATACATTTGTCCCAGGCTATGTTGTCTGTCCAGGCCTTTATTTCTCTTAAAGGGTCCTCTATTACCACCCCCTTAAACCTGCACTAAAGAAGAAACAGGAAACATGCGTAGTGCAAATGTGGCTCATCACAAGTGTGCGTGGATGGTGAGGTTCAGTCCTCATATTTCACGAACCAGCACATTTAATAACTGTTTAGAAGCACAAGTATGAAAATACAGAGAGAAATACTTTCCCTAAATATTTTTTTGAGTCAGGAAACATAAAAAGAAAAATGGATCAAAGAAGCACAGATAAATGTATGTAACAATACCCTCAACAATCTCCTTCTGAACCTCCAGCACGCACATTATGTGCTGAGTGCACTCTTGTGCTTTGAGTAGATCAGATACATACAAGTACATCCTTTCAGGTCACCAAATCTGATCTTCCCCTACTCTTTCTCCACTAAATACATCCTTTTTTTCCCAACCAATCTTGAGGTTGCATTCACTGTACTTGAAAGACCCTGAGCTCATCAGACCTAGAGACGGAGGACTGGATGGCTGCGTGCTCCCAGCAGAACAGGCTTGCCTCGTGTCCGCCCCCTATTCACTCTACATGAGTATGTTTACAATTCAGCCATTTAATAAATTGGGCTCGCTACCCTGGACCATTGTATTTTGAGGGGGATCATGAAGAACACAGGCACTAATAGTTCTCTGTTTTTTAGATACTGAAATATCAATATCAGATAGCAGCACCAATGTGGGGTAGAAGTGAATCTTCACTTGTGAGTAAAGTTCTCACCACGTATAAACAATGACTGCATACTACCACTGTTATTGGCCCGTATTCACTCTTATCTAAGCTTCCTTTAATTTTCTGGCCAGCTGCATTTTTCTGTAAATTTGATTTCCCTGTAAGCAAATGGAGTCCCAGCATCCATCTCTTTGCATTTTCAGCTCTTCCTTTCCTTCTTTTCTAATTATCTCTCTAGGATCACCAATAGTTCAAGGTTGTGGTGGCAATCCAATGTGGCTCAGGTGCCCCATTTTTCAGGTCTCTCCAGTGCTTCATTACATACACTTGGGCTGCTGATGGCAAGTTCTGTGCAATACTGAGGAGTGGAAACAAACCTAAGCCCCTTGCAGCACAGTGAGTGGCAAGCTGGAGACCACAGGCATGCACCGAACAGACTGAACATGTGAGAGGAAGCTCAGCTTTCACCCGGTGCCACCTGCACTAGGGCCAGCCCTGGCTTTCCTCATGCTCCTGGGGAACTCCTGCCCATGCCACATCCCCTCAGAAATGTGCCGCCGTCTGTCTCTCCACATCACCACCCATCCGTGTCACCAGCCAAGCTTTGTCAGGAGCCATCGCCATCAGTGCTGCTCAGAAAGCCTGGGGCAGGTGCTTCTTCAGAGCATCCAAACCAGACTCACTCTGTACAAGCCGTAAAGATTCTGGTTCAGCATTTGCCTTGAATGCAATTAAAGCTCCCCCTTCCCCATATTCCTATCCATACCCATCTCCTCACATCCAAATTTGGAATAAACTGGGCTGGAAAGGTATTTGCTTTCAGGTGGTCACAGAGGCTGGTCAAATGCTAACAGTGCTCTTTGGGTAAAACACTATTTTACCTATTGTGGTGGCTGAGCTCCATTCATGGCACACCCTCCCAGTTTCCATGGATTTGGTCTCTAACAACCTCGGGCAAGGTGGGAAAATCACCTTGCTGCAGTGCAGAGTGCGGCCCTGCACCATGGGACCCAAACCTGCTCAGCTCATGGTCGGCATGGGGTCATGGGATCCTTATTTTGCCTCTCTGTAAGAGATTTTTCTAGCCACAACATAAGGATAAATGACATTTTTGCAAGCGTCCTGCTGCATGCACATAAATAGCACTCAGCGTTACTGGCCATCGTGATGATTAACATGTGCTTTAATGGCTGCGTCTACATTTGTTCCTCTGCCTCACTCCCACTCCCCAATGCTGCCGTGGATCGTCTTTCCAGGATAATGCATCTCAGAATCAGCTTTCCAAAAACCCAAGCTCCCCATTTTGGGGGGAGGCACAGCCAGTTCTGTACATTGGTGCAGTCACTCCCTATCCACCTGGTTCCCCACGTTGTGACAGCTTGCAGAAATGGGGCCATACTGATGGAGCGCATTTCTTCACGTTGCTACACTGGCAATGAGGGCTATTTATCAAGTGTACAAGATTCAGAACTGCAAGACCCTGAATTTCATAGTCATTTGCAGCATCAGAAGCTGCTAATGGCCCATAAAATTTAGCAACTTCTCCATAAGCTGCTGGTTAATGAAAAATCGGTTAAATTGTTCACAGATCAGCTGGCACGGTGCCCTTTGAGCCACGGCAGGCTCTGCCTGGCAGAGGTTCCACTGACAGCACTGGGAAGCAGGAGAGCAGCTGGGGGGCACCAGGGGCAGCACCCGCCAGCCTGGCGCCTGATGTCAGGATGCACAACTGCAGAGGAGCTCAGTGTAGCAAGGGGATGCGGTGTGCTGATACATACATGCACTTCATGTATTCACACTGAATCTTCATCTTGGCTTTTAATTGCAACCAGAAGGCAGAGCCGACCTTCCCCTTGCCAGGAGAGCTGCATTGCAAGCAGCAGGGGTCCCAGCCAGCGTGTCCCCACAGCTCTGGGGGTGATGGAGGCCAAGAAGAAGGGATGTTGCAGCACTCCGCCAGCTTCCCGCAGCACCTATGTGTCTTTTCTGCCCCTGATGCAGCTCTCCTGCCTCTCCCCGCCACCACAACTTTAACATGCTTTGCACAAACATGCACTGCCCTGGGCTGGCACAGCCCTCAGCATGTAGCACAGAGCGAGGATTTGGCACCCGCATGCAGGGAGCGATCCGATGTCAGCAGAGATGAACACAGCTCACCATGCTGACACTGCAGGGCCACAACTGTCAATGCTGGCATTTATGGTGCTGTGTATTTTAACTAATTATGCTGGTGCAACCCATCCGTCTTATGGACACAGGACATTTTTGCACCGGCACATGCTACAGTAATGAGAATCAATGTTGCTAATCATTTTGCACAGCCCATTTTTCAGCCACCTTCATAAATGCACATTATGCTGGGAATGAGCATAAAAGAATACACTGCTGTTGAAATGCCAAAGATGCCCATGCAGGACAAGCCCCAGCCAGGCCTGGCCCATCTGAAGCCCAGGGAACCAGAGCTGCTCCTACCAAAGAAACCACACAACACTAAAAAAGCAGTTTCTATTGCAAGCATGACAAAAGATGAGATTTCTGGTGTCAAACCCTTAAGGAGGTTTTCCTGAATTTCCTGAGTCTTTTGTCCCTTTCCTTGGGTAACCTTTCAGGCTTTTGCTACTGTTGAGCACTTGCTCCTTTTCTTGCTCCACACAGCACCTGCATGCTGGGGCTCTAGGACTGCTGCCTCACATTTAGTGCTTGGGAAAAGCAGCAGCAGAGAAAGAAGAATCTTTCTTTTGCCTTCAAAAGCACCTTCCCATCCTCCAGAGAACCACCAGCTGTTCTGATTAAGGCGGTTCAATTGCAGTGGTTAAAAGCCTGTTCCACCTGCTCCTTGTAAGCAACTCTCCATGGGCCAGAGTAGCTCTAATTAAAAATTCACTCCTGCTGTGATGACTCCTCCCTCATCTTTCCCAAAATCAGCCTTGAACAGAGAACCCCTGGGGATTGCTCTGCAGAGGACGACTCCTCTCCCTTTTGGTTATTTCTATAGCAATAGAAATCAGAAATTTTGGAACTTGAATCCCAGGCAACATGGGACAGGAAGGCTCCTTCCCAAAGCTTTCCTCCCAACACTGTCCAAGAGCTGCCCTGCCTGAGCCCTGGTAGGTTCTGCCCTAGATATAGAAATGCTTCCAGGTTATAGGAAGAAGCCTCAAGGCCACAGCCCTCTAAATGCCCTCCCTGTGTGGCAACAGAGCACTGAGTGGAGGAGGTGGCTCCTAGAGACCAGGATTTAGTCCTGGCTGTCCCCTTATAGGATCAGGTCCAGAGAGATAGGTCCATCTGTGAGAACACCAAACTGTAGCACAAGAGAAAGAGACACAGAGAATATAGGTGTGAGATTTGATTACATAAAACTCAGGTGAATTTTGCTTTTGTAGTGGCTTCCTTCTATTGTTGGGAAGAAAAACTATGATCCTGCCATACTAAAGAGCCCCATGGACCCTAGCACTGCTCCTTCTTGTGCTGTGAGGTGAGGAGTACACTGAAGTGAATGGTTCAAAACATGCAGATAACCACCTCGTGTAGTCCTCCATGCCCTTCATCCCTGTTGTAACACCTTCCAACTCAAACCAGACACAAGTGCCCACCCCCATGCAGGCAGAGTGTGCCGGAATGTGCATCCCCACCTGGGCACCAATGTTAGGGCTGTTGGCTCACAGCTTTCTCAGAGCTGAGCTCCGCTTCCATTTCTCCCTGCTAGCAGTGCAGCTTCACCCCACTCCAAAAGGCCAAGGCAGAAAATCTTCTTAAGCGACTCCTCGGTTGATAAGTGCCACTCAGGTGATGGGATTAATATTTCTCCCTATTTCGGAGCCGCTCAAGCATGCAGGTGAATATGGTGGTTCTGAGCTTCCCCCCATCCTGACAGATTTCTGTCTCTTAACCCTCCCCTGCCCAGTGGATGTGTCCCTTTGCATGGCTGTCACAGAGCCCCACAGAGCCCATCCCCATAGTAACGGGGTGTTCCCACCTGAATTCAGAGCTGCAGTGCTTGGTGTCTATGCAGGAAACATCGGGGCACTTCGACATAAGTCTACATAACAGCAGTGTGTGCTTGCTCAGCAGATATCTGCACGAGTCAGGTAAATGCTGGTGAAACTGCCCTTCATGTTTAGAGCCTGCACGCATGCCATGGCCAGGGATGTTTAAAATGACCAAAGAATCAGGCAGTGCTCAGTCAAACGTGCCTATCGCAGCTCTAAAATGATCAGAGGATGATTTCCCAAGTTGTGTTGTTCAAACAGTTTATATTTGCATATTTTCATCAAAGAACATAACCCTTTAAAATGGGAGCTGCTCTAGCTTTAGCTTTAATTTGCATGGAAGGGCTGCAAAGCTGTGCAAAACTGGGCTGCTAGCACCACTTACTGGTAGAGAAATATTGAACGGACTTTACAGGCTCACACAGGAACACTGAACACAGATCTTAGCACTCAAATACAACAAACAAATGTAGAGCATAATCTCTCCTTCCCTGCACAAAAAGAGGGAAGGGAAGGGAAGGGAAGGGAAGGGAAGGGAAGGGAA
>NW_024962265.1:14735832-14875634 GCF_019238085.1 Lagopus leucura | reverse complement strand
TAGGGAAGGGAAGGGAAGGGAAGGGAAGGGAAGGGAAGGGAAGGGAAGGGAAGGGAAGGGAAGGGAAGGGAAGGGAAGGGAAGGGAAAGACCCTCCCACAAACACATGAAAAGGAATAAACTGAAATTTCCCTCTAAAAGTGCCTCCAAACAGCTGCCAGTACCAAAGCCCTTGCAATGGAGAGTTTCTCTCAGTCTGCAATATCTGTGTGTGCTACTAACACCTCTCTTGTCATTCCCACCTCTGTGGTAATGGAGATAAGTCAGTGGGCACAACAGGGGAGCAGGAAAGAAGGGATCAATACATCAATGGGATGATATGTGCTGCACATATATATTCCTGTGCGTGGATCAACACTTTCAAAATCCCAACAGAAATGATCCCCACTTGAAGATGTTCTCCTCCACTTCATGTTTAGTGAGCTGATGGGTGGCCTCATGGTCCCACTTCTTGGCCTTCAGAGTATTCGTGCTCCATAAATCATGGCCAATGCTTTCTGCTGCTTAACAGAGGGTCCTTGCAGCAACCTTCTGAGCTGTCTCCTGCTTTGGTAGTTGTGATTTATTTGGGAAACAAAGAGCCAGTTCAGAGGTACTGTAGTGGTTTCTACTTAAAAGCACCACTGCACTTTGACACTTTACTGACTTTGCTTTACAAGCACAGTTTCTTCAGCCCTTAGTTGTTCACAAAACCACAGCATGGCTGAGGCTGGCGGGGCCCTCTGTGTGCTTCTGCCCAACCCCTGCCTCAGCAGGGATACCCAGAGCAGGGTGCCCAGGACACGGTCAGGTGGCTTCTGGAGATCTCCAGTATCTCCATGTTTATATTAGAATCATTTAGAATCACACTGAAAATCCCAGGGAGATAGAACAGAAAAAAGGTTGGGCTTCCTGAGAGCTTCCGTCCAGGGCAGAAGTTACACCACTTCTGAAAGTTCTCAGACAGCAGCAGTACACCTTGTTTTGACCAGCATCCATAAGGCCTGGCTGGGCCCAAAACTCTGTTCCAATTGTTTCATTCCTGAGAGGTGCCTGATCTCCAATGAATATGAAAAAAAACCACATTTTAGAGCTCTGTCAATTAGACAGATCATCTTGAAAAAGAAGATTCATTAATTAGTTACACTGGCAGTCTCTTTAATTAGGCATCGCTGAGTACTTTCAGTCTTTGTGATCTCCAGCATTCTTAGCTTCTTGTGCCTTATTTACATATTTTTGGGACATGTACGCATCTCCTAATTAACACAGTAGAGTCTACTCCATCTATTTCAAGATGTCACGTTCTGAAGATCTTCAGACATGTTTATGGGATGTCTACTACATTTAAATTACTCCTTTAATCAAGCCAGAAATCCCACATCCCTTTTTGGGGTACAAGAACCACCACCAGAGGCATCCGGGGGAAGGTAATCCTGTTTTCAGGTGGTTTCAGTGTGAGAGCAAATGAAAGACACTTACAGAAGGAAGCCTTTCAAAGTCATCTCTGCCAGGAATTTTAAAAAGCGGATTTGCCTGCAGGGAAATCCCTCTGACAGCAGGCTGTCAGCAGCACGTCCCACCAGGGTGGGCTGCAGAAAGGAACTGCGCAGCCTGGATCGTGTTGGGATTTTGGGAGACTTGGGCAAATGTGGCGTTTCTTAAAAGGAAAGTGGAAGGTTTGTAACCTGGTGGGAGAACACACACTCGTATAACAGACCTCAAAGAAAAGGTCTTGGCAAGGAGGAGCCTGAGAAAGTAAGGGGTGCCCCTGCGCCCTTCCCATGTGTTGAACCAAGCAATCCTTGAAATAAAAGGATCTTCTCTTCTTCTAGCTGTGTCCCTCTCTGCACCAGTCTGCCAAGTGCATTTTTGTGAAAGCCTCAACCTGATATCCAGCTTCTTTCTACTCAGCTTCTATTTTTAGAGAGCAGAAAGGATACTTTGCAGGGGACGGTCCTACAGAGGCAGATAATTGGGAGAGAGGATGAGAATATTGTGTCTCCTCCCCATCTAACTTAGCTAACAAAACCCTGCTTTGCCTGTCCTAGCTTAAACTGATCGAGTTGCCCCGATCTTATCCATCAGTGTATCTTTCCCTGGTCCTTCTCCTTACTGGCAGCTATGATCAATATACAACACTGTCTTCCTGCAAGGTGGTGCCCTATGTTTTTCAAGAACTTCTGCCACTGCTTTCTCAGGTGCTTCAGATTGAACCTCATCTTTTGTAGGTGCCTTTCTCCCGTGCAGATGGGCCTGACCCTAAAAGACAACCATATTAACTGAATGATGATTTTTTTTGCTCCTCTTCCACAGCTCAGTTTACCCCAGTCCATAAGCAAATGAATAAAGCCTGATGAGCTCTCCCTGCAAGGGCACTTTGCCTTATCCTCAGAGATAAGAGAAAGAAAGAATATGAATAAGGTGAGCAACTGATAAGTCCTGCCCAGACATTTATGCAAAATAGAGACAGAAGGTCTGGATTTTGCAATCTCCCCATTGCTAGAAGAAAAGTGGTCCAGATTAGCACAGCAGTGTGGGGATGTTGCATCCCTCCTGCTCAGCTTTCTGCGGTGAGCTGCAGTGCTCCACAGCTAATTGTGCTGAAGCAGTCCTCCCTCTCACTTGTCAGCCATAAAATAAAGTTCTTCACTGCAGCAAATCTTATAAATTCTATATAAAAAATGCCCAGGTTTCTCTCTCACACACAGAGCTGCGCCTGGCAGCTGCTTGGCAGGAAACAAAATAGCAGCTTAGGAGTGCTGGAGGGAAGGGACCATCCTTTTATCTCAGTCGTTCTGCTGTGTCCTGTGTTGGGATCCATGGTCTGAGAGCACAATGATAACAGAAATATGTAAATAATGGTGACAGGAGTAATAAGAATGCTCCTTGTCCTTGCTGCATGGAGACATTAAGATTTGGCAGCTGTTGCTGTTGCTTTCTGCACCTGGGCTGGCTCCAGCAAGCCAAAGCAAGGTCTGGATTGAATCAAGCACTACCTGTATCAGAAACATCAGTGTTCTGGGTGTCAAACTCTGTATCACTGCTGAGCGCTCGTTCTCTAGGAGTTAGTTAGATCCTGGACCCAGCTGTGGTGAAAACCCTTCACCTCCTCAAGAAGGAAGCACTGCACCTCTTGTGCTCTCCGGGAGGGCATGCCATGTCCTGTTTCTTGGGGCTAAAGGACTAAGAAAAAAGGAGGAGGAGGCTTGAAGGACAGTGGTTAAATTTCCAAAGTCTATCTCAGAGCCAGTTGCAGGATGGGACCAAAACTGAGGCTGTTGTGACATCTTCATCTTGCTTGTGAAAAAACAGGGATCTCATAAAGTTT
This sequence comes from Lagopus leucura, assembly GCF_019238085.1. NCBI lineage: Eukaryota > Metazoa > Chordata > Aves > Galliformes > Phasianidae > Lagopus > Lagopus leucura. The sequence continues at coordinate 14,872,328 of NW_024962265.1, read as the reverse complement.
ACTATGGGCAAGCAGAACGGCTTGATAAGGTAGAGGAAGTCCAGCAAAGGGCCTCTGAGATTCCTCAGGGGCTGGAATGTGGCGGGAACTGATGAAGCAGGATCAGTTAACCTTGAGAACTGCGGGCCCTCTGCTGCCCGAAGTGGAGGTAACATCTTCCAGCACTGCAGAGGAGACAAACCCGGATTCTCAGAGACACAGTCACCTCTGGGAAGCACCAGACAGATGCAAGGGAATAGAAATGGAGAGTAAGAGTGGCTGCAAAGCAGAATGGGATGCCCAAAGCATTTTGGAGTCTCCATTTGCAAACATATTCACAACTCAGGGCTGGACAAGAAACAACCTGCCCCTCTTTGAAGCTTGCCCCACGCTGTGACCAGAGATCTCCACAGTCCTCCCCAGGTCTGAATCATTCTATGATTATGGCTTTCATTAACTTATTTCCCCCTTCTGCTAGAAGTAACAATTTGATCAAACGATAGGGCAGGTTGCAGCATCTAAACACGGGATGCACTTCACAGGTTGACACCAGCCTAACAGCTAATGCAGCAGCTGTCCTGTTAGGCTTTCAACCATTTAGTCTCCTGGTAAACAGTGTCACTTCTCCTATTGACTAATAAGTGCCACTGAACAAAAACTTGCGTGCAAATTACATATGGCAGTGAATCTTGGAAGACAGCTTCCCCTCCTAATATTGAGACATGACATATTGTCACAAGAGTTATAAATGAAGAAGTGCATAAACCTTTTCTTTTTTTTTTTTTTTTCTTTTTTTTCAGACAGACAAGCTGTACAAGATGTCTTGAAGAGCCAAGGTATTATTCAGTTGGTTATCTGCATCCTACAGTCTCAGGAGAACTCAGCTGATACTAAACATGTCAAATTGCAGCACATATAAAGCCCAGATGCCTAACTCGGCTCTGCACTGTAGTACTCATAATTGCCAGTGAAGGGGAAGACCACTGGAAAAATTAACAACCTGTATCAAGATTGGTACTTTACTTTAGCATGCTTAGAATTGCATGTTTTAGAGCATAATCTGGTTAATAGAAGATGTTAGAAGCTGTTAAATGGAAGGGCTTCTTGTTTGCAGGATCTCAGCAAGCAGTGTGGCCACCCAAGTCCCTACTCTCTGGTTCCCACATGTGAATGACGTTGCACTGCCCACTGTTCTTCCTTGAGGACACTGGGATAAACTGCTGGACTGAACACGTGGTGGGACTACAACTCTATTTAGGAATCTCATTTTTCTGGCATTAATTTTCTTAGAAAAGTTTTCCTTTATTTCTTGGTCATGCGCACTAAAAGAAGAGATCTCCTTATTTGAAGCAGATGCTCTCCAGGGCCAGTGGCATTTTCCCCCAATAATCCTGTCCCAGAGCAAAATCTTCACAGCTCCATAGGCATCGGCTTAAAGGTTAATGCTCCGCAGAAAGAAACCCAGTCAATCCTCCTCAAAGGGCAAGAGGTGCCAGCCACTATCTCAGAGATTTGTTTAAAGCTACCTTTAAAATGAAACTGACTTTAACCTGCCAGTGCCATAGGTACTAAATCAAGAAAGAGTAGAGCAGCTGCTAAGAAAAGACATTTTATGGTGCGTGAAAATATTGTCTGTAGTGGCAAACAGCATGTTGCTTAATTATTGGGCTCTCTGTCCCATACTCATCCCATCGCCAGCTGCCTGATGCCATATCGCCGCCTGCTCTGGGTCCTTTCCCTGCCACATCACTGCCTGCTCAGGGTCCAGCCTCACTGTACCACACCACATCTCCACTACATCCCAAATCCTCAGCAAAAATGGAATCAGTGTCAGGAGAGACACTTCTGTGCATATCTTCAAGGATCCTTTTAGTTGGTGGGGTCAGAGGTGAGGATGAGTGCAGTTGTTGCCATGGGGGAGCAGTGATGAATCCAAATGCTGCTATAAAAGTCTTCAGCCTCTGGGGCAAGTGGAAGAGGTGGCTCTGGGAAGAAGAATGAATTTACCATTTGAAATGCAGTATGTAGCAATATGGTCAGAGAAGTCAGTGCCCTAATCACATTACTGTGCACCACATCTGCTGGGGAGTTATTTAAAATCACTTGAGATTGCAGCTGAGAAAAGTAGCTCTGGAGGAGCAGCCTGAGGAAGAGGCTGTGTGTCACAGCAGTCAGCCCTGACTTCTTCTGTAAGGAGAAAAGCAGAAACAAGCCCTGAAATCAGCAGGGCCACAGGGAGCATCTGCCTGCAGGACAGACGTGATGCGGTGCCACCACCTACATGTGAACAGGTCTGTGGGGCTCAGGGTTGTGCGAGGCAGAGGAAGGCAGGGGCTGCTTCTGGCTGCTCCCCTGTCCCACCCATGCCTTGGTGTCTGTGTAATGTGGACAGAGAAGGGACGAGTCCCTGCTCATTGTTCTGACACAGCTGTTATCATTGCACATGAAATCACATCAAGTTTTCAAGGTCCTATCTACTACTCTCTGGGCTTCTCAACTATTGTGAAGTTTTGCCAGCAGTACCAGCCCACAAGAACATCATCAGGTTCAATAAATCAAGTGCAAGCTCTTGCACCTGGGTTGAGGCAACATCCACTACCAATATTACCTGGGGGATCAAATGATAGAGCACAGTCCTACCGAAAAGGACCTGGGGGTACTGGTGGATGGCAGCTGGATATGAGCCAGCACTGTGCTCTCACAGCCCAGAAAGCCAACTGTACCCTGGGCTGCATCAAAAGCAGCACGGCCAGTAGGGCAAGGAGGTGATCCTGCCTTTCTGCTCTGCTCTGTGAGGCCTCACCTGGAGTGCTGCGTCCAGATGTGGAGTCCTCAGTACTGGAGAGACACAGACCTGCTGGAGTGCATCCAGAGGAGGGCCACAGAAATGATGCAAGGGATGGAACACATCTCCTGTGAGGACAAGCTGAGAGCTGGGGCTGTTCAGTCTGGAGAAGAGAAGGCACTGGGGACATAGGAAAGAAGGGGAGAGACTCTTTAACAGGTTCTGTTGTGACAGGACAATGGGAAATTGTTTCAAACTTGAAGAGCAGAGATTTCGATTGGGTGTAAAGAAAAAGTCTTTTGCAGTGAGAGTGGTGAGGCACTGGCACAGGTTGCCCAGAGAGGTGGTGGATGTCCTGTCCATGGAGACTTTCAAGTCCAGGCTGATGGGGCTCTGAGCACACTGATCTAGATGTGGGTGTCCCTGTTCATTGCTGGGAAGTTGGACTAGATGATCTTTAGAGGGCCCTTCCAACTCTGTGGATTCTGTGATTCTTTGCTCCTGAGTTCAGAGAAACTCAGTGCCTACTGTTTTACTTTGGATCTGTCTGATTCCTGACCGAGGGCAAAGTCTGAGCAGTTTCTTGGGGCCCCAGTTCCACTATTTCTGAACCATATGTGACAGCACTGTTGACACATGATGCTAAATGTCCATGTCAGCATAGCAGCTCTGAGAAATTCAGATGGGAGGGAAAAGATGTTATTTTTACCAGGCTTCATCTTCACTGTAAAGACCTTATCACAGAATCACAGAATCACAAGGTTGGAAACGACCTGCAAGATCATCCAGTCCAACCACCCTCCCATTCCTATTAGTACCACAAGCTACTAAACCATCTCTCGTAGCTCCTCATCCAGGCGCCTCTTGAACACTGCCAGGGACGGCGACTCCACCACCTCCCTGGGCAGCCATTCCAGTGCCTGACCACCCTTTGAGAGAAAGAGTTTCTCCTAATATCCAACCTAAACCTCCTCTGGTATAACTTCTGGCTGTTTCCTCGGGTCCTACTATTTGCCTGGGAGAAGAGGCCAGACCCTTTTGCACCACAACCTCCCTTCAGGAAGTTGTAGAGTGCAATGAGGTCTCCCCTGAGCCTCCTCTTCTCCAGACTGAACAATCCCAGCTCCCTCAGCCGCTCCTCATAAGACTTGTGCTCCAGACCCCTCACCAGTTTCGTTGCCCTTCTCTGGACACGTTCCAGGGCCTCAATGTCTTTCCTGTAGTGAGGGGCCCAAAACTGAACACAGTACTCGAGGTGCGGCCTCACCAGTGCTGAGTAGAGGGGGATGATCACCTCCCTGCTCCTGCTGGCCACACTATTTCTAATGCAGGCCAGGATGCCATTGGCCCTCTTGGCCACAAAACAGGCATGCGAAAGTCAGATCAAGAACATTTGCTTTCAGGACATTACTTTGCAGAGCAATTTTCTGCCTACAGGTGTTGATGCCCATGACTGTTTGCTTGGCAGGGATGGCCAACTGGGAGTGTCCTAGATCAGTTAGGAGGTTTGCGTTGCTTCTGGTTGTTTCCTTGAACAACTGAAGATACACGCAACCCTATTTTTTTCCTGGAACATCATTGAATCAGTAAATCAAGACAGCTTATTTAGCTATTTTATTTATTAACAGCAGTTCAGGGCTCCCCTGCAACAAAGTGGGTACAGCATTGCCTCAGATTGCCCTTGTGTTTAAATAACAGCGTGTTACCAGAAAGCTAAACTGTTCCCCACCATACAAATAGAAATTGTGTTACCAGCTGTCCTGCTATGGGCTTTCTGGCTCTGTATGAGCATCAGGACTGGGCCGACCTGAGGGAGCATCCCAAAAGACACTGCAGCTCTTTGGGGTGACCCTGAGCTGAGAAGTGCCTTTGCATGAATTTCAACTTCTACATTGCTTGGACGGAAAGAAAGATGAATTCCAGGGCTGCTTTCCTGGATATAAATGATTTTGATGGGAAAGCAATCAGATTTCAAAGATGACCATTGCCATGCAGTGCATCACTTGTTGGGGTGAAATATCAAGTCAGCATAGGTGCATTTTTTGCCCAGCATATCACCCCTTGGTCATTTCACTAGGAGATGTATTCCCCACAGAATCCCCCACTATTCACAGCACATTTCTCGGTGTGAGAGGTGTTATTTCAATTCCAGTGTGATGTCTATGTGTCTGCTGGAGAGCATGAGGAAATAGAGGATGAAGTACATTTTTCCTAGTAACTCAGAAATATTGATTAACTAGTTCAAGGTCTGGCAGATACTGAAGTAACATATTGAAAGCCTGACTGCTGCTTTTGATGGAAGTTTATATAAAACTGGGTTCGCCAGACCTTAAAAATCATTACTGTAAAGGAAAAAGAATTAATAACAAAGGTACATTTTTCATGCACTTCTCTCCAAATTCATATGCTGGTAAAGTACACATGAAACAAGGTAAATAGCTTATCAGCAAGATGAGCCATAATCTTTCCCTGATGTTCATAGTCTGTCTACTGCTAAACAGATTGCCAGGTTTGTCCACAACAAAGTCAGCCCCTGCTCTTTGTAACCAGCTAGCGCATGTGCCCTGCAAGTGCTGATTCAGGTGTGGGAAGCAGGAAGGTTATCTGCACTGTGCTCGATTGCTGGCAGGAGAGCAGCTTTCTGGGAAGTGGCTGTGCTCTGGGGTGTGCTATAGATTCACTCTGATGCTGGGTAAGTGTGCTCCTCCATGCTGCCCAGGCAGAGGGGACACAGTGTCCTATGAGGACAAGGCGCCCTATGAGGACATGGCATCCTGTAGGGACACAGCGTTCTGCAGGGACAGGGCTTCTCATCTCAGTGTGCTCTGCAGCAGTGAACCCTGACGGTTCACTTTAGAATTAATTCAGAATTAAGCCTTTCACTTCTGATGAGGGCACAGTCATGTGCACACCATCATTTCTATTTTGAAGAAGATGCCATCAAATATTGGGAAGCACTTCTGCAGCTGGATAATTGAATTCAGAGCAACCCGTTCCCGAGTGGAAAATTAATAACTTGGCAACTTCAGACTTTACCTTTATTAACTCTATCACTGACACTCAAGAAATGTTGCTCTTAATTCTTTGAAATAAAGAAGCCTCTTAGGATTTCTTGTACCAATATCTCACATCCAGTACACTTGCCCCAGGAATCATCGAATTACAGAATCATTTGAGTTGGAAGAACCCTTAAAGATCATAAAGTACAAATTCTCTGCTATGCTCAGAATCACCTGTCTCTCATTCATGGTACTCAGAGATCTATCCATCCTGACCTTGAATGTCTTCAAGGATGGGGTGTCATCCACCGCTCTAGGCAACCAGTACAGTGCTTCACCACCCTTATCATAATAAACGTCTTCCTTATATCCAATCTGTATCTCCCCTCTTTTAGTTTGTAAACGTTTCTCCATGTGCTATCACAACAGATTCTGCTAAAGAATCTGTCCCCTTCCTTCCTGCAGTCCCCCCTTTAGATACTGAAAGGAAACCCTAAACAACCTGTCTTTAACCCTAAAACAAAAAAGACCACTTACAGGGAGTTCTGTTTGCAGAACACAGACACCATACATCTAATCTGGATACTTTCAGCATGCTGTAACCATAAATATGTTCAAATTGAAACATATTTTGTTGGCCACACCAAAAATGTTGGATTAACGTGTCAAGTGAGTGGATACACCAGTGTGGTCATTAACACAATAGCTGTGTTGTCAGTGTTGTGGCCAACGAAGTAGATCACAGAATCACAATTACAGAATCACAGAATAGTTTGGGAATAGAGGGAACCTTAAAGCCCACCACTCCCAAGCCCTGCCCTAGGCTGGCTGCCCTCCACCATCTCAGGATGCTCAGGGTTCCATCCAACCTGGCCTTCACATCTCCACAATGGGGCACCCACAGCATCTCTGGGCAGCCGTGCCAGGCCCTCACTGCCCTCTGAGTAAAGAATTTTCTTCATAACATCTAACCTAACCTCCCATTTTTGTTGACAACCGTTCCCCCTTGCCCTATCACCACAGTTACTGATAACCAGTTCCACCCATCTTCCCTGTAGGCCCTTTTGGGTACAAGGAGGCCACTGTAATCGGTGTTTTTATTAATCAGTAAGTTGCTCATTGGCATAACCTCTTTCCAGGACAGATAAGCAATTTGAGTGTGAAAAAAAGCCCTCACAGCTCTTATCTCAAAAGAAAGCTCACAGAAATGTAAAGAATTTGTTACCTGGAAAATTGTTTAAAGGTGCTATCTCAGCACTCAGAAAGGTCCTACTCTTGCAACGCATCAATTTTGGTCTGCTCTGAACAACTGGAGCTGGTCTAATAAAGGTGCATGGCAAATAAGTAGAAATAAGTATAAGGGTAATAAAAAAGAAATTGCTTGATTCACTCTCTTGGAATTTATTCCCAACATTTATAGCAAACTGAATAATAAAGTGAGTAAAGCTGTACTTCAGACTCAGGATAAATTCAGCATTAATCTGATTATAAGAATAATTCTTTTGCAGCGGAGGTAATACGTTGACTGAGATGTAAAACCTGAATGTACTGGGAAACAGAACTGTAGCACAAGAAGGCATGTATCCATTCTACAAATTAATTACAGAGAAGCACAGTGTGCAAAAAAAGCCACCGCTTTTTGGTTGTCTGAAACAACCAAACAGATATCCCAGGCATGAAAGTGCATCATTCCTGTTTGAGAGGTGTCACAGCAGCTTCCCATGCACCTAAACCCACTGCGGTGTGATTGCTCCTTAGGGCTCCTGCTATGAGAAAGCAGAGCCACATGGAACTCAGCAGCTTTTTACAGGATTTAACCTTCTTCAGAAATGGCTTTTTTGACTTTTTTTTTAAATTTATTTTTATTCTGACTGCTGTCTGGAGAAATCTCAGCCCTCATGCAATCCTGCTTTCGTGGGTGTGGATTTGGGTCAGCCCCCGCTGGGGTGAGAACCCTGCAGGGCAGCGGGTGCCAACAGGAGAGATGCTGCTGCCCTGAGCGATGGCAGCCTCCATCCCATTCCTGCCTTGGGCGTGAAGGCAGATCCCAGTGCCTGTGCTGCTGGCATGACCTGCACTGCCCCGTGGGCAATGGCATCCACCTGCTCTGTGGGATTCCATCCTCCCACCACACACACAGCCCTCCCAAAAAGGCCTCACTCAGTCTCTTAGCAACTCCTCAATGAAGAGAGGGCAAGAGCCCTCCTGCAGCGTGAATTGGCTGCTGGCACAAGCTGGGCAGGGAAAGAAAAACCATGACAGTGTTGGAAATGCCAGCATGGGTGGGCTGTGAGCTCTAGTTTGTGGGCAAATGAAAGAGCCTGCCTGTGGGAACCACTCAGTCAGCCTTTCCTTCAGCCTTAAGTACAATGTATGTATTTAATAACAATTTAAACATCCGTTATGCAAACATAAATACTTTGCCTACCTTTAATCCTAGTTATCTTCAGCCATTATAGTGTTGTGAATCAAAAATGCCATATTTATAGGCCTGAAATTGCTGCAGCAGCATAAGATTAGTAAAGAAAGCCAAATGCACAGCAGCTCCACTAGACATGGTGTGACTCTGGCTGAAGCCTGGCAACTACCCGCAGAAATCACAGGCCCTGAATCGCAGTTCACCCTGATGGGTTCATGTAGAATCATAGAACTACCAAATCGTTTGAGTTGGAAGGAACCCTCACAGGTCATCTAGTCCAACTCCCTGCAATGCTCAAGGACACCTACAGCTCTATCAGGGTGCTACTCAGAGCCCAGTCCAGCCTGACCTTGAATATTTCCAGGGATAAGTCATCCTCCACCTCTCTGGGCAACCTGTTCCATACATAAATTGATCTCTCTGAGATGAAGTTAGCAGGCACAAAAGCTGCAGTACCTTCTGTTAGCACAGTCCAGCACAGGACACTGCATGCTCTGTGCAGCATCTGAGCACCATTGCATGACTTTTTTGTGGAGCACAACTTCGTATGCTTGAAAAAAATCCCAAGGTCCTCCCCAAGGCAGAACTAAAGACCAAGGGCTGGGAGATGTGAAAACGGAAGCAAAAACAGGGTGGCTCAGATTGCTCAACCCAATTAGGAGTTGATAGACATGGAGCAAAGTCAAGAGAAGCTGATCTGGTGAGATGTATGGCAGTATCACTCAGTCTCAGCCTCACTACTGATTTTTCTCAGCCCAGAAAAAGAGGAGAAAGTAATACAATAGAACAGAGAAGACTGCATTCATTAAGGCACTTCTATACCTGCTCTGCATTTTTCAGACCTTAAGGAAATTTCTGTCACTGAAATCTGACAGAAAGTACATTGGAAAGTATATTTCATATAATGGTGGAAAAGGAGCTGTAATTTCACAGTAAAGCAGGATCTGATGATCTAGTATTAAATGTGGTTTAACTTAAATTACCTCATTAAATGTTCTTCTTATTATTACACATTGTCAAGCAACAGCAGATAACTGAGGCACTGCTGGATGGTTCCCTGGGAAGGATGATGCAGAAAATCTTTCTATTTTTGGTGTGATTTGTTTTACAGTAGTCCTTGAGCACAGGATGGTGGTGTGTAAACCAGGTTTGCTTACTGACATCTTCAGAAACACAGTCTGCACCACCAGGAATCTGTATCAATGCAATTAACCACGCACACAGTAGCTTCTCAAGACATGCACACCTTCATAGAATCATCAAATCATAGAATCGTTGAGGTTGGAAAAGATCACTGAGATCATTCCAGTCCAACCCTCCACCTACCACCAATGTTGTCCACTAACCCACGTCCCTCAGTGCCACATCCACTCTCTTCTTGAACACCTCCAGGGATGGTGACTCCACCACCTGCCTAGGCAGCCTGCGCCACTGCCTCGTCACTCTTTCAGAGAAGAAGTTTTTCCTAATATCCAACCATTGCTTAGTTGTCAAGGAACCAAACCGTAGTTTATTCCAAATTCAAATACTAACAGAGCCCAAAAATAGAGCTCCTACCCTGCTGTCTTCTCACCCCTCCAACCAGCCCTCAGGCTCTCCCACATGCAGGAGATGCAAGGGCCAGCTCAATATAATTGCTTTATATTCCTTTATAAAAAGGTCAGAAAAATGAAAATCAACAGTAACAAAACATTGCCATCGCAGTGAGTGAGCTGAACCATTTATTACGTTACTGTGTTGTATTATGCAGAGCTGCCATAATACCACAAAGAGGTAAGATTAAAAGCAGTTGATACAATTCACATGTTAATAGCTTGAGTATCCGAGAAAGACAACAAATATTGCTGGAGTGCAGACATGAAAGGTCAAGGCAGATCGAGTGGCTGGCAGGCACGGAGCACAAAATCAGCACTGTAGAAATCGTACTGAGAGTACTAAACAACAAGGAATTAGGATGGAAGGCAGATGAGTCTTTAATTCCCCTTTAAATTCCCTTTGCAAAGGTGCTTGTTCCCAGGTACAGAGTGTGGAGAAGCCATGTTTCAGCAAAACCAAGGCAGAGGTCAGAGCACAACAGTGGCTGCTGGACTGGGTGCTGACACTCAGCAGGGCTGGGGCCTGAGCCCACCTGCCTTTCTCACATCTGCACACAACTTCCGCTCACGTTTCTTGTTGCTCAGACAGGCTGTGGGTGCCCCATCCCTGGAGGTGCTTAAGGTCAAGCTGGATGGGGCCCTGGGCAGCCTGAGCTGGAGAATAATATCCCTGCCGGCAGCAGGGGCTGGAACTGGGTGGGCTTTAGGGTCCCATCCAACCTGAGCCATTCTTTGATTCCATAATTTTTTTTCCGTATGAGTTACAGAAAGTACCAGTGGAGAAAACCACGAGAACAGAGGCTTGTTGCACTTTCAGGATCACCTCTGCCAGCACTGTCTTTTGCAGTCTGATTTTGCAATGCTGTGCCCAAAACGTGTCATTGCTATTCATCTCACGGCTGCGTTTCAGAACTTTCACCTGCAAATGGGATTACAAATGCAATCATTAGTACAGATTCCCCAAGAAGCTTTCACAGTATTACAATTAGATTTCCCATTCTAGCAGCATCTAAATCAATACGATATGATTAGTTACTCTCGTGGATTACATGCTGCTGTACAAAACCTTCACACACAGAAATCTGGGTAATTTAATCAGGCAGTAATGGATTCTGGGAATGCTCCCACTGTCTAGAAACTTAAAATGATTCTATCTCTATAATAATTTGCCATTATGCACCTGAAGCTAAATTGCCTGACATACCTGACAGTGGACAGCAGTGATTAAAACAGGTCACATCTCATCATCAGGAGTGGCGACTCCTGCTGAATCCACTTAGAAAACTGAATTTGCAGGAGGAAAAAAAAAAGGAGAAAAAACAAAAGGTTGAGTAGTTTGCCCAGGACTTTGACTTAACTTTTAAGATGTCTCTTTAAATATGCGTATGTGTATATTTGTGTATGTGAGAGTGAGAGAGGAAGAGAAAGACGGAGTGTAAGTGCCATCCATTCCTCATCATTTCAATCAAGGCAAGAAGAATATATGAATTAATGCTCCCAGGGAAATGCAGCCGAGCGAGATGGAAATGAACACATAATTCTGTCTCTGCACCTCTGTATTAAAGCATCATTCTCCTGCAGTCATCTTGGGATAGCAAAATACCCTAAAAAACAAAGCCGCCGTGCCCAGTGCCACACAGAGAAGCTCTGAGCAGAGTGGGGGAGAGAACACCGAACCAAGCACGAACAAACAGCTAAAGCTTCATAGGAAAAATTAAGGCTGGGTATTTTTAGACAGAAGATGCTCAGAAATGTACTGCTGCTCAGCATTTATCCTACTAGCGTGCAACAGTTTATGTCTAAAATATACAACACATTATTTTACTGTTCAGGACATTTCTTTTTCTATGGCATTGCTCCACTGAAATATTCTTGACCTACTGAAATATTCCTGACCCAGGGTGCTCTTGACAAGAATGCTTCCTATGGTAAATTGCAATCTCAGATAGCCATCTGGCAAGAAGGGACAGATATACAGCCATCCACACAGGCTCTCCTAGGCAGTAATTGCCAGTGAACTCTGCCCTCATTATAAAACTCTGTATAGCTTCGCCATAAAAAAGCCCCATGATGCATATAAGCTTTTCACCTCTAGGTTCTCCGTAATAGTCTTGGCTGTATTATTCTGGTCAGATACATTAACCACTCTCAGTGTTAATCTTCATCTTTTTTTAGGACTGTGTGCTGCAGCTGCTCCTATGGTGCCCAGCACCAAATCCCACTGATACGACCCATCCCACTGGTCCTCATGACACGTGTCTGCTAGACAAAGCTCCTCATTTCTTCATCCCCTGTGGAGGGCATGGGGCATGACGCTGTTGGCACAGGACACGGCCATCCCTCCCCGACCCCCATCAAGGTGCTGATAGTGAATGTAGGCTGGAAATTGGACCAGTGCATTGCCATTAATAAACAATAAGGCTATTAAGGCGTATTAAAGCTTCACGATGAACTTGTCAAAATGGATGATCTATAAATCAATATAAATAACAGTGACAGGCAGTAATTGAATTGCAGCAGTCCCTCAGCACGTGCTAAATATGAAGGGACATGACGTGCTGAAAATAAAGTTGGAGAGCTGAAAAATTGATAGCATTAACATTCTCCTGGTGAAACGTGGCATCGCTTTGGCTTTTAATGGGGGTCAAACTGTGAATGCGTATTGACTTCTTCTTTTAAAACAAGAAAATAGCTACATAAATCTGAGACTTCCCAAATTAGACATTGCTGCTTCAAAGTTCACTGTGACTCTGGATGCGGTTGTCACAGAGAGGACAGCACAGCCCTCCAATGGGTTCATTAGCAAGGCCTGCTGCCTCGCTTGGGTAGCAAGAGGAATGGGTTTCGTTCAGTCCAGAAGGTCTCTGAAGTTGATTAATCAGTTTTCATCTTCCTCAGAGGAGTAGCAGAAGGAAGCAGGGCACAGGAAGCTAACGTTTGCACTCTGCCAGGCTCTGGGGGCCGCACATCTTTTAAATTCAGACGTAACCGGCCCAGCCTCAACACAAGCAGATGACAAGACAACCAGAATGGAAAGACATCAGTGAATCTGAAGCAAGCTTTTTAATGGAGATTCAAACAACAGCAAACAAATCATGACAGGTTTTTTGGATGAAATCAAGATCTCATTTTCTTATTTCGTCTTGATGTGCTCCATTCAGTGAAAGATAATGCAGCTATGCTCAGTTGGCTTTTAAAATGAAGCTGTATGGCACAGGAGTTCAGAAACTGCTGAAATGGAGGCTCAACAGACATATTTTTGAAGACAACTCCATTTGTGCCACCTTGCTCATGGGCAGACAGCACCAAAGGTCAAAAACAGTGAAGGCATTTGCTTTTCATGGGTCTCTCTGTGCAAAGAGGCAAAGCTAAGCACAGATACACAAGTGGTCATCCTGTGTGTTAAGGAATGACCTGCCAATAAGGTCCCAAAAGTCTGAGAGCAGCAGAGCTGGGACTGGGGCTGGCATCTCTCCTCTCCCAGCATCACAGCTGCTCTACCCACTTCCACGTGTCCTCCTTCCCATTCTCCAAAATTCTTCTCATGCCCTCTGGATGCTCCCAGCCATGAGAGTGGCTTCCTGCCCATGCCTTTAAACTGACACAAGTTGGGAAGCGTGATGCTCCGTCCGAGTATTCACTTCAATCAACAGGACACCACTGATACATCCAGTGAAACAGGCGAGCATGCCTTGTCTTTTCTCTGAGTTTGCTTCATTCTTAATTTTTCTTCTGTCAAGTTTTTTAAAAAGGTGAGAATTTAGTCTACTGAATGCAGTGCTGATTAGCTCAGTATTATAATTGTGCTTCATGGACTACTGCTTGTATGTCTCAGCTCTTCAAATTCCTATTATATTATTAATCTAGGTTTTACGGTACTTCAGAACTGAAGTATTATAAAACTACGAGGTAAGTGGAAAAATCACACTGGCAATTTACCAAAGAGCTCCTGTGTGGTATTATGAAAACAACAAAAAACAAAACAAGGGGCCCTGTTTGCAAAACCAAGCGTGAGCCTGCTGGCCCCAGAGAACATGCAGCTGTTACACGGCAATCACTGCCTTTCCAACGCCGCCTACAGCATTTCATCATCCTGCATTCAAGGCTGTGCATTTGTTCTTCTTGCAGAAGGGAGAAACGTGTGCCTCAAAGATTAATGAAGGTAAATGAGACCACTCCGGGATGCTTTTACAGAATCCAGCCCTCTCCTTTCCACAGCATCTGGAGGGGAAGAGAAGGAACCTGTTTGTGACTGTGCTAATGCATGCCACACATTTCCATTTGTTGTTTCTCAGCTGCCATACTCAGTTTTATACCTTTAAAGAAATTTTTGTTTCTCAAGGACTTATACCCCAAAGATGCTACTTCACAGGCATCTGAGTCACTGTTTTGTTTGAATTATTATTCACTATTTGAACTGGCACAACCAGAACAGATCTAATTTATTCTAGCAAAATAACACAGTGAACCACCCTGCAGAGCTGGAGAGGAGATGCCCCATAACCTTGTGCTGCTGTGAGCCACTCCCAGACTGGGTCTCTTCTGCAGCTCTTCTGCTTAGGGCCACACAGGAAAAAAAGTGGTTTAAGATGCACTGACAAGGTCTTACAGTGAGCATGATAAATCTGCCTTTGCTTCATGCATTCTTGGAAAGAAACCAGATAACAAGTTATTTTGATTGGGAACACACCACCCCATTTTGTTATGAAATAACCATCTACTTGAGGCGGACCAGAAAATGGTTTCCTTGGCAATCTCAGGAGCAAGGAAGCCACTGGGAACTGTTCCAGAAGCTGCAGATCCCTGGGAAAAGCAAGACATTTCCCTTTTTGACTGCCCTAGCATATACCGTACCCCTAATCCTAACCCTTCCCTGACCTTAAAGCTAGCCCTTTTCCCAGAGGAAGAAGAAAGGGGTTTTGCTGCTCTTGCTGTTATGATCTAACATAAATCTAGGAGAACTCATCCCATGTTTAGGGTCAGAGTAGCAAAAAAAAATTTGAGTGGTCATGGCATTAAGTCTGAGATGGGGATGCAAAAGGAAAACGAAAGCTGCAGAGATATTGGCTGTAAGAAATACTTTGTCTGAGTAATGGCTGAGGAAAAATGGTATGTTTAGGGTTAAGATTAGGGTAGGCATTGAGAGACAGGGATAGCCTGCTGCCCCATTAGCAGGGGGAGGCTGGAAAGGAGCTGTAAAAAGAAGCAAAATTTTTCAAGAGCATCTGTGACATTAACCCTCATCAACAACTCGAGAGATGGCACAGAAAGCCTGGGAAGTGCCCTGTATCCTTTTTCCAGCATTGGCTTCCATGAAAGCATGTCAAGGGGGAACTGTTTCCAGGTACCTTTCCTCTGTACTGTTTAAGGCTGATTATCCACCACATGTATGCTCTTTGATTCCTGGCCAATTACCTGCGCCAGCTCTGGCTGCTGGACCAAACGCACTGCTTGAAAATAATCAAAACACCCAAAAGAGAGGCTTTGATCAGTGTGCTGAAAATGAAGACTGAAACAAACAAAACAATAGGTGCTTCCCACAAACAAACCATGCTGAGGCACATTTCTGGTTGTCTCTAGCCTCGTTATTCTTCACCTGCATACTAAGGACAGTAGTGTTCTGTGCACTGTCTCTGGAGGCTGTGGAAGCAGAGCCTGCTTGTACTCACCTAACGAGGTGGCCCTGCACAACACTGTATAGCAAAGCCCACCAACAAAGCAGGATCTTTGATTCTTGCCAGCTTTCTGCTGAGATTGCAATTGCAATCTCACAGTTCCCAGGACAGGAGGACAAATAGCTATTTACGGTGAACCACAGACTCATAAGAAATTAAATTCCTTTGGTGGTTACGGATGTAAATACACATCTCTTTACACAGATTCCTGGAACTGTTTCCCACTCGACATTTTGGGTGAGGAGCCAACTCCAAGCATTGCAAACGTGCAGCTTGAAGTGAAGAGCGCCATATCCTGCCTTGCTGTGATTGCTCAACAAGGGAGGGAGGAAGCAGGCTGAGTTCAGTGGTGGCAAAGCACTCAGGAGGCTGTGCAAAGCCATCTTTCTGATTTCACAATGTCTCTGCAAGCCTTTTGCCATTAAATATGATTAAATATGATGCACTGGTCAGGAGGACTTCACCTTTAGAAAATGACGCTTACAAGAAATCACTGCCCAAACAGATAGTTGCCTGAATCCGTGAGGTGGAGAAGAGGTCTGATGGATGAGAAGGCAGTATTAAAATGTCTCCTCACATAAGAAAACAGAACGAGAGCTATCATCAAAATTTATCAGCCAGAGAGAAGCAGAGTGTTTTCTTGGCACTAAAGGGACCTGATATACTAAATCAAAACCAGAACACAGGCTCACAAAAGAAAGATAAAGATGTCTTTGCCATATAAACACTGTATAAATGAACTTTCTGGAACTGAGATCTTGTTTAAGCACACACAGTAGTGACATCTGAGAAAGAAATAAGAAATTAAAGCCAAGCACAAAGTTAGTTTCAGCACTAGAACAGCAGCCATTTGTGAGGAATAACTGCCCATCTGCCAATTGAGCCTGCGAGTTACAGCTTTCTGGCTTTTTTGTTTCTACTGCTGTGCAAAGCCCCAACTCCTTGTAACACCTAAACCAGAAGCCATGTACTTGCATTTCACCCATTCTGAACACATTCAGCCAGAAATGCAGTTTAGGCACCAACAGCATTACTGCATATGTAGGGAACCACAGCAGGGCAGTGATCCCAATCACTCATTGCACTCACGGATTAAAATGCACCAGAGTCCTCATCCTGAGCACTGCTGGATGGCAGCTGGAATATGGTTCTCTGGTAATGCGTACATCATTCACTTCTATGATACATATAAACTTATCCACATGAGCTTCAGTGCTGAGGCTGGCTACTTAACCTTGCTGCGGGTAAATACCCATATTGTGTTTTAAGGGTTTTCATTTTCTGAAATTCATGTCTTTGGACATGGCTGTTCCTGAGAGATTTAAATGCCTCTCTTGTGTTAGATGCCAAACAGAAAAGAACAACCACAAACTTTCCTTTATGAAGATGAATTGAGTCTTAAGCCAAGTTAAATTTGGGCTCAAATGTGACTGTTGCATGGCTGCCAAAAATTCTCACATGTAAAATACAACTTCCATTTCCTAAAAGAGAGTTCCAGACTGCACGGGACTTCCCATACAACAGAAGAAAACAGTAAAGCAAGGAGTGAGGCTTTGCAATATCTGTGTGGGGGGATTTTGCACGGAGGGAAGGGCTTTGTGGTGCTTCCTGGTAAAATAGGCTCTGAGAGCTGGCAGACATGGCGCGACAGGTCAGCCACAAACCTCCACTTGGGAACGGGTGAGCTGGCACCTACCGTAGCCATCTACGTTAACCTTAACCTTGGGGCTGATTAGCCTTCAACTCCTTCCTGCAAGAGCAGTCTGCAAATAGCACAAAGCCTGACCTACTTCTGGCCGCTGAACTGCAAATTGTAGTTACTGTGATTGAACTCTTTCCACTCTGGGTTTCTTCCAGCAAGATGTCAGGCTTTTCTTCCCTGCTCTTCAAATGCAGCAAACAAGCTCAAGGCCTGAATTGTGCCTCGCTGGAGCAGGGAGGAGAAGCACAAAGCTCTAGTGCTGGAGGTCATCCAGCAAGCTGCCACTCCTTGGAGCACTGGAGATCCCAGCATCTAGCAAGTAGTCCTGGCAGAAATAAATGAAATTTGAAAGGCACGGCTTGGGTGAACACATCCTGCTTTTTACAGGCAGAGAATGGCTTAGTAAAGAGATGCGGAAACTTCAACAGCATGCTTGACAGCGCATTCATTCAGAGGGAAAAATCATACAAGTGCCATGTATGTTGAACTCCTTTCAGTCCCGTGAAGAGCGAGAGGAGCTGGAGCTAGCAGGTCAGGTCATAAGCTAACTCAAGAAAAAATTTCTACAGCTTGAAAGTTCTTTACATTTTTTTGTTGTTGTTGTTTGGACATTTTTTCTGTTTGTTTGTTTGGTTATTGGTTGTTGTTGTTTCTTTTTTTTACTGCTGAGCACTGCCTCTCAGCAAGAATATTCAGGGACAGCCACTAGAACACAAAAAGTTTTGTCATTCCTTTCTTCCAAGAGCGCATCTCACCTCTTTGTCCCAATCAGTAGAAATTAGGCTGCAATTAATACAGTCATTTGGGGAGTTAGGATAAGCTAATGTATTAATTACCTCTAGGAGTTTGTATTTTA
This sequence comes from Lagopus leucura, assembly GCF_019238085.1. Lineage (NCBI taxonomy): Eukaryota > Metazoa > Chordata > Aves > Galliformes > Phasianidae > Lagopus > Lagopus leucura. The sequence goes on along the minus strand of NW_024962265.1, from coordinate 14,854,318 downwards.
TTCCAGTGACATGACCATTTATCATTCCTTAACAGGGTACATTTTTATCCCTCTACAGTCATACAAAATGAACACCCCATTTAAGTGGAGCAGGAGCATTGTCCTCCCAGCCAGAAGTCAGGAAAAAACCTTCAACTGCTTATCTCCATGACATAGAAATAGCTGCAAATGAATGTGTTATTAATAATAGGAACTTTTCTGTTAATAATACAGGAGAGAAAAAAGAAGCGTCCTGAATGAAGTGCCTTATCCGAAAAATTCCATCAAGGTCCAGTTCCTCAGCCCGTTATTATCGTGATTCCACTAATGCAAGTGGGAATACAAGTGCCGACCCCTAACAGAACACATTCTTATGCTATGACATGTGTTGTACTTAAGGACATGGCTGTGGTATTTGAGGACATGGCTGTGGTACTTAGGAACGTGGTTTAATAGGCTATATTGGTGGTAGGTGGATGGTTGGACTAGATGATCTTAGAGGCCTTTTTCAACCTTGGTGATTCTGTGATTCTTTGTACAGTAGTATATACAAGACACTGTCCTTGCCAGGAACATGAGACCCAGTTTGATTTTTTCCCACTGCTAAACTGGTACCTGGAAGATCAAAGAAGGCTGCAAATGTGTGGTGCTCTTTTGATGCATTGATACATATCCTACTATTTATCCTAACTCTCTTAAGTGCAGTACTGTAATATGACTATTAAATCAACACATGAAAACTCTTGCTAAGCAGATGGCAGTTTGATCTTAGTTTGATGAAGGAGTTGAAAATCAAGCACAGCTCCTCTTTGAAAATTATAGGGGTCTTCTTTAAAGATTTTGAGATTTCTTTATACTGCAGTAAAATCCACGAGTGCCTGTTTTTTATACAGTTCCACTCAAAGAAATGAAGAGATGATGAAGAAGTCACTCATTCATATGAGTAATTGGCTACTGACAATGACTCTTACGAAGCTTTTGCTGAGGCCACATGTGCAAGGACGTCAAATTTGTCGTGGCCATAGATTTAACAGACAAACTACATCTGAGCAACAAAAGAACATCCTTGAAAATCAGTGTAGCATTTCAACTACTATATCTATGCATTAAAAGGGATGAGTAATTTTATGGTCAGTAATAATAGCATTTTTATTTTCGCAAATAAGAGAATCTTGTGTCAGGCAGAAAGATGATTGCCAAGGCATTAAAAAGAAACAAGCGCGTATATGTAGATAGCACTGTGTGCTAGACCAGGTTCATAACACTTAGATAAACAGATCATCAATTTTTCTGCTAATATTTAATATCTTTCTCATTTCTTTCCCCAAGATCCTTTCTGTTGGATCCCAGAAGCCAGCGTAGGCACTGACACCTTGAGCAGGTAGACCCTGGCTCTAGGCAGGGGAGGGTGCAGGCTGTTTAAGGCCATTTAAGGTCAATTAAGATGCCAAGTTATTGAAGAGATGCTTCTCTGTCTCTCCTCTGCTTCTGTATGGACCAAAGGCACTTCAGAGGGAGCTGTAGGTCACTTAAAGCTATCCCTACTCTGGAGGATGTATAGAACAAATGTGAGATCTGAGGGATCCCCACCCAGTCTCCCAGTCCTCTTCTGGACAAGACACAAAGAACAGGTGGTGGTTGTAGCTGGCGCGTTATCATCATTCTCTGGAAAGAAAGTGGGAAGTTCTGGTTTCTTAGCTCTATATGTGGGTTTGAGCAGCATCCCAGCAATAAGTCCTGAAAAGCAAATCCTGACTATATGTACTGAAGATAAACACTCTTTTCTCCTTCTGAAGACAAATTCCATACAGAACTGTCAATGCTGATGGTCCAGAAAGAGAGCTGATGGATTTGCAGTACCAGAAAAGCTACAGTAAAGGAGGACTCAGGGTTGTCAAGTCTGGGAAGAATTAATAGCTTCAGTGTGAAGCAAAGACATTTTAGATATCAAGAAAAGATACTAAGAGTAAGGAGAGACAGGGCTCAGGAACCAGCTCAGCTCACTTCTATACACATATTTAGTTGCTAAATCACCTTCTAAATCTGCACATCTTTAACTATGAACTAAATCCTGGTCAGAGAGGACACAGTGAGTTCTGGAGAAGTGATGCTCAGATTGGCACACTCCTCCACAGCTGGTGAGTCCTCTCAGGTCATGTAGGAAGAGTCATACACCACTTGCTGCAGATTTCATGTGAGATCCATGAGTTGTACCAGCTAACAGAGTCCTGGCTCATAGAACCTTGGACCTCAGCGGAGCAGTCTAACAGGTTTTACTTTCATAAAGCTCTGCTTTGGTGTCTGCCACTGATCTTCTCTAAAGATGCATCTGAAGGAGCAGCAAAGTATGCACACTGACCTAGAAGACAACACACACTTGGCACACTTTGCAGATACACTGATTTATCAGTGGTGCTCACACAGGATCTCAGAAAGGCTCAGGAAACATTCTACCCAAGAACATATCACCAGACAGAAATACACCTGGGACATCTCTCTCTCTGACAGTATTAGCTGTGGTAATGATGTCTCTAGTCCAGAGAGAATATATTTCTTTCTCAGAGTGAAATAAAAAGTTAGCATTTTGAGGGCTTTGCATATATTACAAGAATTAGATATACTATGCCACAAACACTGCCATGCTGCACGAGCCCTCCGCAGTGCTTTGGATATATGCATCTATAAATCAGATCTTCCGGAAAGCGAAAGAGGGTGATCTCTGCATAAAAACCACACAGCGTGGCATACACTTTTCATTGTGTGATGGCAGTGGGGCTCTGTGGGCGGTGGTCCTCGTGGGAGAGGGCACAGCCCCTACTGAAATGGAACCTTCCAGGGTGTTAGCAGTGCTGTCTCCCTGACTGTGGTGCAATCTGCAGAGTACTGCTAAACCAGACAGATTCTCAAGTAGCTTTTCCCATTTTGAATGATGTCCCTTCCCAAAGAGGCGGTATCCTTTTGTGTCCCCTGCCATCCCAGCTGCAGTTAATGAACTCAACAGAAAAATATGGAGTTGGTTTTTCTGCTCTCCTGGGCCTGGAGCTCTATCAGGAATGCAGGTCCAGAGGACAGTAACTGGACCATATGAGGGGTTATACAGGAGCTGAATTTTCAACTGAAAATCCTTCCCTGGCTCGCTCCAACTCCCATTAAAGGTAACAGCAGAGTAGCTGTGACTCCCCTGGCGCAGGATTAGGTCCCTGCAGCACGGATCATCCATTTATTTTCCTAAGAGGACAGCAAGAGGCCACTGGTTTAAGTGATTTGACTTAGTCACTCGCATGCAGAAAGAATTAATTTGCACTGGCTGTAAAGCAGCAGGACAGCCAGGTGCAATCATGGATCTCGGCAGCTCTTCATATTTATATTAGGCCCTTTGCAGCTGCTCTAGAGGCGCCTCACTAACTCTGAACCTCCCCTGAATACCAAGTGACTGCGGCTACGCAGTGTGCTGTCCCTCTTCTCAAGGCTGAAAAAAAGATAAAATAATCAACAGAAGCAGTTGGAAAGCCTTTCCTTTGGGAGAGAAAACAGGGGCAAGCAGTTCTTCTCCCAGAGAACAGAGCGAGAGGATGGAGTAGCCCAGAGCAGGTCTCTTCGGCAGTGAGGGCTGGGCTGCCAACATGCCAAGAACTAGGACAGCCTGGTCTGTAGCCCCCCAGAAGCCAGGAAGCTGGTTTTTAAGGAAACATCAGAAGTAGGCAGCTGTGTTTTTATGTCTGTGTACACATACAGTGTACACAAATAGAGACACATCAACAGAAAAGCTCACACATGGCTCTGGTTGTGCTCCTTCACACAGCAAGAGCGCGGTGATGGGAGACCAACTTCATGAGCTTCTCAGCTTCTGGGCTCTTCCTAAAGTTTTGTCTCTTGGCTGACAACACAAGTAGCATTGCCTGACTCTGGTGATTCATGCCCCACTCCCCAAATGGCTGCCCACATTTTGTGCCTACACTGATAGGATTGGAATCACAAACCACACATTTTCATCTTCATCTGTGCTTATGTTGCAGTACTTTCTATGTACAGGTGGTTTTAATACCTCTTTTTATACAATCATAGGATCATTAAAATTGGAAAAAATCTTTAAGGTCATCTAGTCCTACCATCAATCTACCACCAGTACCGCCCACTAACCGCATCCCTCTGCAACATCCACACATTTCTTGGACACCTCCAGAAACAGTGACTCCACCACCTCCCCGGGCAGCCTCTGCCAGTCCTCACCACTCCTGCAGAGAAGAAATCGTTGCAAATATTCAACCTGAGCCTCCCCTGCTGCAACTTCAAGATATTCCCTCCCATTCTATCTCCAGTTACATCGGAGAATAGGCCAGTCCCTACCTCACCAAACTTCCTTTCAGGCTGCTGTAGAGAGCAATATTGTCTCCTCTGAGCCTCCTCTTCTCCAGACTGACCCATCCCAGTTCTCTCAGCCACTCCCCATCAGACCTGGGCTCCAGACCCTCCACAGCTTCACTGCCCTTCCCTGAACACACTCCAGGGCCTCCATGTCTTTCTTGTGAGGAGCTCAAAAACTGAATGCAGTACTCGAGGTACAGCCTCTCCAGGGCTTCATCCCTGGGCATATGTTAACAGCTGGAGCGTGAAGTAGATATTCAGGCACTTTTCCCCTGCCTAGTTAGGGACTAAGTATATGAGGTGACCCTGTCACCTCCTGATGTCATCCTGATTACAACTGGTTAAAATGTTAGCATCATAAAGTGTTGGTAGGATATATTATTTTCCTTAAAAATTTCACAAAGGGATTTGGTAGGAAGAGGTAATTTCTTAAAATAGTGCCGGTGTGGGTTTCTGATTTGATCTTTGAGAGCCCTGAGCTCAAACTCCTGCCTGGCCATAACTGAAGTGCATAGCTACATACAGTGAGGGCAGTCAGCAAAGATCTCTGCTCGGGGGGAGAACTTCAGCAAAGCAACTGGAAAACTTTTAAAATGTGGTTCTGTGAACCTTCTGCCCTCTCTCATGTTGCTGGGTGGGCTCAATTGTGCTTTTGGGACCTGGGTCATATCTTGTGCTGGATGAAGAGGTCTGTAGCCATCTGACCACCATGGACCATTTGGCTGTGCTTTGTAACTGGTTTCTGAGGAAGAAGCCCCAGGCTGTAAGCTGTCAGCAGAGAGGAATGGATACCTGGTCACAGGGTTAAGCAGCAGGAACCAGCCTGAAGCAGATCCATATGTATGAGTTTACCTAAGACTCAGAAAAGCCAGTGAGAAGTTCAGTGTTACGGAGTCAGGGAAAGCAGCAGCCAACAGGATTGAAAAGCAAGCAAGCAAGCAATAGCATATAGCTCCAGTTCTGTGCCCTGCAAACAAGCTGCCAGCCACGCTGCTTGCCACAGGCTGTATCACTCCTTGGTTCTTTGTGTCTCCACTTGCTGTACTTAGGTCGATGCATTATATTGACAAAGTGGTGTACCTCCTCACCCACATACACTTCCAGGGTGTGTTTGCACCAAAACCAGCGCTCTGTGAAGAAGAAAATTTAATTGCATGCATGCTTTCTCTCCAGTGCCCAGTATATGCATCCTCCCCTGTTTCTATCATTCCCACATAAAACCATTCTTCTAACTCGAGTGAGATACAAAAGTTTGTTATTCTGAAGCCTCGAGGCACCTCTGTTCTCCAAACTATCCTGCCCACGTGGGCAGAGCAGCCAGCCTTGCTCTCCTTCACAACCTAAACCTCTATTTTATTCAGTGGTTTAGGGCATCTCTGAAACTTTCCAAATTATTTGCCTCGATAAAAGAGAAACCAAACCTCAGCAGCTTGCAGAGATCTGGGTTTCAATAAATAAATATAAAGATGAAGAAAAGGGAAATGTGAGTTGTTTGATGCCTGGCCTCAAATAGTTGCTGCATCTCCCATCCACTGCCTAACTAACTTGTGTCATCTACTTCTCAGCTCCACCTGGGCAATCATTTGCAGAAGCATTATTAGCTGTTCCGTTTTTTTCCCCGTTTGCTTCCATAGCAACATCCATCAGGAAGAGAACAGTAGGAGCATATGGGGAAGTTACAAAACGCATTTTCTACAAGAGAAGGAGGCCAGAGCATTTAACAGACAGCATTTAGGTTTCCCTTAGTAACTGAAAATCCAACATACCTTTCTTGTTTCAATATGTCCTGGTATTAATTACGCTGCTTAATGATGCACCAGTGCAGGCTGGAGGTAACATGGGTTGTCTTTAATTAATTAGGGTAGTGGAACTTTTCTGTGAGATTTAAGCTTGTTGCTGAAACAGAATCTTGTTACACTGCGACGCGCATGTGTTTTACAAGCAGGTCCCTGAGCTGTCAGACAGCCTTTGACATGCTAAATATTGTGGAAGAGTCTGTGTATGAAGTTCCAAAGTGAAATGCAAGAACTGAAAATTATGTGTTTGAACAGTCTGAAACCCTGGGAACTGCCAGGTCAATTTTAGAATAAGCTTACAATAAATAAAAGCATTTCTCCTGCTTAGTCATTTTTCTCCTTGCCAGTAGCAAACTGTATAGCATGCGCAGTGATATTTTATTAATGAAAACCGTACTGGTGCTCCTCTTTAGTTTAAAATAAAGCCCTTGAAACTCAGGATGAAAATGTGGTTTTGAGGAAAGGGAAACAACACCTTCTTGCTCCCCAGTCTGAGCGAGAGCAGGAAAACAATTTGCAGCATATCAGTGTTGGAGAAAGGAACAGGTGCAATAAAATAAAGCAGTCAGCCAACTCTGCACTGCCTGTCTCTGAAACACAGAGTGTTGTCAGGCCTTCTGGTAAATCAAGCACTGCGCTTTTCTTTCGGCTGGAGTCTGAAACGGAGACCCTGATGTTCTGGAGGCTGTCGCACGCTGCACAAACAGCAGTAGGACTGCAGTAGGACTGGTGAGATGCAGTGCAGGCATTGGTGGGGATGGAACTACTGGCACTGCACAAACACTCAGAAGCATGCTTTAGAGCTGACTGGAGCAAAATGCAGCAGGATTCTCCCGTGGCCATTTCTCCTGAGAAATGGAGAGAAATGTTTGGAATTGTAGCTACAGTTTTTGCTCTTCATTTTTACCCATCTTTTTTTTCTTGCTTTTTAATTCTCGTGTCCAAGTCATTCTTTGCTTCATGCACGGCACTTCAGCCCCCTCCACTTTTGTCTCATCCTCTCCACTGGCAGAAATCTGGGTCCAGCCAAAAGAAATTCCTACTGCTACTCATATTCAGTATCTCTCAATATGAGCTCTTCCACATCTGATCTTTCTGCCAATGCAGGTGCTCTTTCTGCAACCAGTTAACGATTCTCTGCTCCCTCCTACTTTGAACACCACCCCCATCAGCTCTGCAAACAGAGCTGTTCTGCAACAAGACCCTGAAATTCTCACTAACAATCAAAGTTTGCCAGGAAGCTCAAAAACTTTGGCCAGCCATGAGGAACATGGGCTGCTTGAGCTTTCCAGCTGAGCTGAGCTAGCAGACTCAGAGCTACTTGGGGACATACACTTGTGAACCACAAGCCACTGCCTGAGGCTGCTCTTTACTTTTGCTAAGTTGTGTTCTTTGAAACAGGCAAATGTGACTTCGTCCTCCTCCTGCTCTCATGTTGCAGGTCAAAATGGTTTCCTGTATAGCAATAAACCGTGTCATTCTGTAGCTGCATGAAAGTAATTCAGTCCATAACCATGAATAAAACTGCAAGTAACAAAATTGCTCTGGCTGTAATTCCACCAGATGCAAATTATTCACCTTTTTAAGAGACTACTTAAAAACAAATAAATTACCACCCTTCCCCCTCAGAGTTTGAAGGAAGATCTTAATTTCCTGCCATTTGCTTTGGTTTAAAGTGGGAACTGGGAGCTCTTGGGTGACCACATATGTCATGATCAGCCTTGCCTGGTGAGCAGAGGGTTAAGGCTTCCCGAAGTACCAGCCCTTCTTTAACACTGGCTCCTGTGATATTACAACAGCTCTCTTGAATCCTGTTTCTATTAAGGATGGCATAGGCAGAATGTATCCACCTAGAAGTTATCAAACACGAAATAAACAGGAAAGCAATATATCTCCCTTTGTTTAAAAAGCACCTGCTGCATCAACTAAGTTATAGCACAGATAGAACATGAAAAATAAGAGCTGGCATAGCCTAAATTGGAGAAACAATATTTCTGTTTGTTCTGCTACAGGAGCGACTCTTGTCGGACTGATGGCAAGGACGGACAGAGCCAGCTCTCCACTCTGCTCTACTTTCAGAGGCGGCTGGAAATCCCAGCCAAGGTGTGCTGTTGGCCAACTCTTAGCACAGGCAAAGCCAGCAAAGCGCTGAGCGCTGAAAGCAGGGAGGCTGAGATAGCCAGGCTGGGTAGCGTGGCTTATTCCTCTGCACAGCTGAAGGCACCATAGGAAAGAGAGAAAATAAATTGGTTTTTTTCCAAATGAGACTCCTAGCCTTCACTGTTCCAGAAGGGTTGTATCCTGTGTCTTCTAGTTTGTACCTCTATGGTGGATAGTTTTTATTTCTTAATGAGGGCAATATGTCATTTTTATATACATATAGAATGTAACTGCTATTTAAATGAATATAATGTAATTACAGATAAGCTCTGGAGAGCAAATTAACCTCATCTTTTGTTTACTACAGGGGCATAGAAATAGTTTAAACAACACAATTTCATTATTAGCAAATTAGAATAAAAATAATGACATTATTACACTTGCATTATTATTCTGCCATTATTATTGAGATTTTAAACTTCTGAAGTGTGCTAAATGCTCCGCAGAAAACCACAGGGCTACATTCAGACTGTCAACACCAAGGACAGGATTCAGCTCAAGGCTAAATCAAGGTGCCACCTCCTATGCTGCACGTATAAGTTTGTATTACAGTCCAGGGGGGCCCAGTCAATAGAGTCAGCAGAGCATAGAGAGTGATTCAGTTCACTAACAAGGTCACATCCAGAGTGATTCAGCTGCACAAACACAGATATCAAGTACCATTTCAGATATTACAGGAGCCTTGCTGGCATAGCAGCAGTGAGCTTACTGATTTGCTACCACATCCACCAGCCCTTGCAACTGTTTCAAGTGTCCTGGGACATCCAGATCGATGCAGACATCTATGTTTAGATATCCTCAATAGCTGGGAGGACAAAGGCTCAGTGTACTGTATTCAGTTGCCTAAACTGAAAGAGGCACCTAATGATGTTTGTGATGCTTGGAAGTGCTTCAAAGACAGCACCAGAAGGTCATCTTCACCCTGTTTTGTGTTCTTGCCTGGTGAAGTCATCTCAGTTACGCATAGAGCATCTCAAATTGTCTTTTCTTAACATGGGCATCTATATCCCGCCATCCATTCCCTGTACTGGGTGTTGGTTTCACTAATTCCCAGCTGTGGATATATATCTAAGAGAATTCCCTAAGCAAAGTGCACTTGGAGTCAGATGGTCCAGGGCCAGCAGAAGGTCCCGTGCTCCTGGACTAGCAGACACACCAAGCACCTCTCATGGTACTAGATGTTTATGCAGGAAAACTGATTCCACCTTGGTTCCCAAGACAAATGTTGCAGTTACAATCATGTTTTGCTAGGGTGCCTTGATGTCCGGCATCCCTGCCTGAGCAGGGCCATCTAGAGCTGGTGGCCCAGGCTCCACTTTAATATGACTGCTACTGAGACAGTGGATGAAAACCTGAACATGAGCCTGCAGTGTGTGCTTGCAGCCCAGAAGGCCAACTGTATCCTGGGCTGCACCAAAAGAGGGGTGGCTCGCAGGGAGAGGGAGGTGATTGTGCCCCTCTGTTCTGCCCTCCTGAGGCCTCCGCCTGCAGTACTGCTTCCAGGCCTGGGTACCCAGCATAAGATGCTGAGCTGTTGGACTGGGCACAGAGGAAGGCCACAAAGATTACAGGGGGGCTGGAGCATTCCTCATACAAAGAAAGGCTGGGGGAGCTGGGCTTATTCAGCTTGGAGGAGACTCCCGAGAGACCTCATTATGGCCTCCCAGTGCTAAAAATGAGACTGCAGGAAAGTTGGAGAGAGACTCTATATCCAGGAGTGTTGTAATAGGACAAGGGGTAGTGGCTATAAGCTAAAAAAGGAGAGATTTAGGTTAGGTGTTAGAAGGAAACTCTTTTCTCAGAGAGCAGTGAGGCCCTGGCACAGCTGCTATAGAGCTGTGGGTGCCCCATTCCTGCAGGTGCTCAGGGCCAGGTTGGATGGGGCACTGGGCAGCCTGAGCTGGTGGGGGGCAGCCAGCCCACGGCAGGGGTTGGGAATGGGTGGGCTTTAGGGTCTCTTCCCACCCAAACCATACTGTGATTCTATGACAAGCCTGCAATTTATCAGCATGAACATGCTGAAATAGAACCAGACAAACACTCTTCCCAATTCCAGAAGAGCAGACCAAGAAGGCAGAGGAAGGAATAGAGGGACCAAGAGTGCATACAGAGAAGTCAAAACTTCTTCACTGAATGCAGGGAACAGAAAATGAGAAAGTAAGATCAAGAAGCTGAGGAGACAAGTGTCAGCTTTAGGAAGACAGAAAATCAGATCATTGCTTACACCTTGGGAGAAAGGGAGATTAAGGCTGAGGGAGAACCTGTGAGATGCCCAAGTCCTCTGCAGGAGTTGGCAGGGATCAGGGTTGCTGGAGGACAGGGGTGAGGCTGGAGTAACCCTCTGGATTTTAAGAGCGCAAACACTGCTGTGTATTTTGAAAAAGAAAAAAGAAAAAAGAATTGTAAGAAAGAAATAATTGCCTTATTCCTGCAAGAATGTCCCAAACCTCAAATGCTCACTTCATAATTTCACTTGCTCTATGTAACTATTCTAAATCCCCTATGAGATCCAATACTTTTAATATTTTAAATAACTCAAAAGGGATTAAATAAGGAGTTAGTGGTCTTATCTTCCTATGGATAACAACGTGAGGCTTTTCCACCTGTTTGTTGCTGTGTTCTCTCCCTTTCTGTTCTGAGTACGTGACAGTGATGCTTTCTATTCCTCTGCTCTGAGAATTAACCTCCCCAAATGCTGACACGCTGTAACAGCTGTGGTTCCTAATTTGCACTAAAATGAAGTATTATTCCATAATGCTATGCAATTTGCCAACTCTTACACCTCCGCAGTCCTGAAATCTTTTTCTCTGCATCAGAAGACATTTGCATACATCAGGTCATAGCCGATTTCCTTATGAAAACCAAATGCAAACTCTGCCTGTTTTCTTAACGTTTCAGTAGTCTGAAATTCCTGTTATCTAGTCTGGTTGCAAAAACCCCTTTCAACCATGGTCCATTTATCTTGGATGGCAGCAAGAGAGAGGAGAGCATCTCCTAGCCTGGGGTTGGGGACTGGAGCCATGCCTAAATCCCTACCCCTGTGGCTCTTAGAGGTGTGTACCCCATTTCTGGCTATTGTCATGATGGAGGTTATGCCGATCCTCCTGCTGATTTTGATCCCAGAATTTCAGTCTGTGACTGCCTTGGCCATCTAAGCTCAGTCTTGATGGGATGTTGCAGCATATGGAGAAGCTATATCCATCCATGAAGAGCCGTACTGGATGTGGGACGGGGCTGCAAAGGACCAGTCATCTCACACGGCACCACTAGAGACCATCCAGGATGGACAGTCGTGCTCTCCTCATTGCCCCCAAGCTGAGCCACATTGCTGAGCACTGCCTTCACAGTGGGCATCAGTGGGTGATTTTGTGGATGTGGCAAGGGGCAGAAAAATACACAGTCCAGCCCACTTCATTTTTCAGTCTTTAGGAAGTGTCAGAATTGAATTTCCAGATGTACCACTCCGTTGTGAATCTGACTGAGAGATTTAAAGCTTCAAGAACGTATTTCTTTCTTGTTCTGATGCAGATGAAAACTCACAAGAATAACAGTTCTCCTGGGATTTTTGCCCAGGAGTAGTAGAAATATCAAGCATGCAATCCGTTTTGTAATATCTCTGACTTTTCTGTTCAAAATCTTGCAAGGAAATTTTCCAGGACAGTTGAGTCTAAAGCAAAGCGCTACCCAGCCAAGGTCTCAAATCCAAACGAGTCCAGATAACTTCTTATTTTTCTTTGATAATTTACAGAAATAATTTGGGCTACTTAAAGAGAGCATGGTCCAGCCTCAGTGTTTGGTGCTCTGCTATCAGGAAATTTAGGCACAAACGGAACAGAACTGGCCACGAAATAAGCCCAACAGAGGGTTGCTCCCCAGTGACATACAGTGACCATGGGCAGTCCTGGTGGCTTGCTTTGCACTGCCCTGATTTTTACATCTCTGCAGCCACCATGTGGTTGTGCAATTGGTAGAAAAGCAAGATGCTGGCCCAGCACTGATCTGCAGCAGACAAAAGTGCAAGGAGAGCCTGTGAGCCAGGAATGCCTTAACCTTGACCAGGCTCTGCATGATGGACACATGCTTCTGCCCTTGGCTTTCTGTCTGGGTCACAACTGCAGTTCAAATGAGGCATTTTGTAAAAGGAAAACCAACAAAAGTATAACCACCAGGTATTTACAGCTATTCCACTTTACATCACAGAAGTGAGATCCTGGGATTAGCTTATATCCTGCACGTCTGCATCCTCTCTTCCACTGCAGCACTAATAGTGCTGGGGTATAGTCACAGGAAGAAAGATGCATTGGCAGGATCTGATGATCTCTAACACTGAAAGATTTTTAGAGGAGAAAATAAGAAGAAAGAGGAGAGAGAAAGAAAAGTGCACAGGGCATTTTATACTCCCATAGCAAATGGTTCAAGGCCTATAATGGGTAAAAGGCTGTGGCAGAAAAAAAGAATCAGAAGGGGAGGACTAGTGTGTAAGAAAGTACAGGGCCTCCCTCTTGTGAAGCAGAGTCAACAGAAGTGAAAATTTGTGGCTTATGGCTGAGAAACCCTGACTTGACATCCTGTCTTGGTTTGGTACCTGAGAAGCCCTTTAAGACAGGGTAAAGCATTCATGGGAAGAAGATAGGCAGGAGTGAGGAAGAAAGAAGAATCAGCTATTTTCCAAACCTTCCCTAAGGAACGTGACACCTAATAGTGCCCACTCCTGTTCCTGTGAGCTCTGCTGCAAGACAGACAAATGCAAATGAAGCATGCTCTGGCCAATTTGTGGGGAATCTGTAGCTTAGCTCTTGAAAAACTGACTCCTTGTATGATAGATGTTCTTCTCAGCGTGGTACAAACTGCTTGGTATCCCTAAATAGAGATTCCCAAGCACACCCCTCAGTGACTCCCTGCAGATGATTCAGGCCAAGTCTCTGACTCAGGACCCGCTCCTCACAGGGGCACGCACAGCGCATGCAGTACCAAGGGCTCTCAGTGTTACTAAGAGGATCTGCGTAACAGAGCAGTTACATTACACAGAAATAATGGCATTCACACTTACATCAGACAAAAGCACCAGTATCAGGCTTGCAGACACCCACAGCCCTGTTCAGCTTTACACGACCAGTTATTCTGGGAGTTGCGGGGAAGCGCAGCCGCACGCTGCCCCAGCTCAGGGAGGCTGGCAGGCAGGGCGTGCTGCCTTTGGTGCTCCGAGAGCCCAGAGGCCTGGCAGCAGCTCCAAAAATCCTCCCGCAGCTTCCACCTGCAATCAGCACTTTTATCTCCAAGACAAACACTGTCTGTGTGCCATTTCCTGGAGCTGTCAGGTAATCACGGCTGTCTGTGTTCTCCCAGCACATTTCATGGCTACAAGGCCTCGAAACAGAGCGGCCAGGCAAGGAGGAATTTCTCTGGATGAGATGTGTTGACTAAACAGTTTGAAGCTTTTACTCACAGTAGAAATAAAATTGATTGTGTGTACCTGCCCAGTCGAAAGCCCACTCGTGTTCCACAGAAATACAAAAGCACCATGCTGTGCTGCCACAAGGAAAGGAGACAGAAATGCCATAGAAGCCGTGAGGGTACAAGGTCAGACCCAGGATTCAGCCCTGTCTCCAGCTGTGCCAGGAGGTGGGTTGCCTGCTTGGGAACTGTGTGAAATAAAGTGTGACATGCAGCTCATTCCTCTGGGTCTAGCTCCTTCTCATCTGCCCTGCACTGATGTGGGGAAGAAAGGACACCTTCCAGGATGTGTTGGCTGGAGCTACCGGCTGGATGGGTGGCCAGCAGCATCTGGTGGATTTCTCTCTGAGGTGACAGTGGCACATCCTGGGTGTGCAGGAGTCTGGTTTTCAGCTTTGAGGTCTTTAAAAGGCAACAGCACCCTGCATTTTGATGAACAGCGAGAGTAAGAAAGGTAAGATGAGAAACACGTTCATCAACCCAGAGATGGCAGTGGGTGCCCTCCAAGCTAGTTACACCAAGACTTCATTTACGTATGTCATCTGGGAGGAGGAGGAGTGCTTAGGGTGCAGATCTGCTTTACATTTCTAGCCATTCATGTGTCTGCATGGTCAGACAATTCGTGCCTGGCATATCTAAAGCTTTAACTGGTGGTCTGATTTCCTACCTTCTCTGTAGCTGTAAATCAGGTGTTCCTCCAGCGGTCTCCTGGGCAGGGTAGGAGAGGTGAATCAGATCTTGCCAACTCAGAACAAGGTGCAAGAAATACAAAACCATAGCTGTAATCATATTCACCCAGGCAAGATCTGTCCTGATAGGGAAAAACAGGCTTAAAATGCAGTAGAAACAAACCAAATGAAAAAACATTTAGAAAAATAGCTGATGTATTACTTATACTAGATGCACTTTAAATGTCTGAGAGTAATGAACTGGTACCTCACACAAATGGAAACTAAAAGGGAAAGGTTTCACATGGATGGAGGGATGGTAAATAATCCTGCTGCATATATTGTTTTCTGAATGTAAACCTACTTCACACTCCTGTAGGCTAGCACACCTCCCGTGCAAACATCTTTACTCTGAAAGGCTTTTATTTATTTTCATCTGAAAAGAAAACTTCTGTTGCCCAGAAAAGATGAAAGAATATTGAACCAGATCTAACACAGCCTGCTGTAAATAGCAAGAATAGAAAACGGAGATGCTCTCAGCAGTCATTTTACCTTTTTGTTGCAAGCAGTTAACCTGGGATGCACAGCCTGGACAAGCACTGTGTTTTCTGGGAATGGCTGAGCCCTGAGCTGGAGGGTATGATCCTAGAAGTTGAGAAGCAGCAATGGATGACCAAGAAAGACAAACATCGTTTGCTCATCAAAACTTTCAGCTTGCTACTTAGCAATTTTAACAGTGAAGAACAGCATGAACAGCTTGTCCTTAGAGTACCTCTGTAACACAAGTGCTGTGATTAAGAGAAAAGAGTAATCTGCTAGATAACTGTGTGCTGCCTCTTCCCTCTTCTAACCCCTATGGACGCAGGAGGCAGGGAGCTCACACAGACGTGAAATGTGAACCACTTGGTCTCAGCTCACAGCCATCTCCCGGCCTAGCAGCTCAGTGAGGGCCAGTTGCTTGGAGCAGCCCATTCAACACGACTGCTCCCACTGCAGAGTGGCCAGGTGCTGAGACAGCTCGTTGGAGCTCTCCCAGCGATTCCAGCAGGGTTTTTCTCCGATTATCCTCCCACAGCCCCTGGGGATATGATTAATTCATAGAGCATCACTGAAGGCATCTTTCTGTGGCATATGGAGTTAAAGTGTCCTCTTCACAGAGCTGCCTGGGGACAACTGTGAAATTTGTACAGACAATCCCACTAGGTAGTCAATCTTGTAAAAGCACTGATATTACAAAGTAAATACAAGTGATCTATTTGTTTAAGGTTATTACTGTGACCGACAGGGTATTAAAACAATCTTTCTACTGACAAAAGATATCAGGCCTGCACTCCCATTTGATGTTCCTAGGCAGCCTTTTTCTTCTCTCTTTCTCAGCCACTAAGCTTTGGGGTGTTCATCAAATTTGACTGATATGGAGATTGGAATACACTGCACAACCATCCCATTGAAATTCAATTCAGATATGGGCTTAAATTATAAAAAGAAACCTTAGCTAGTAGTAACACTTTGATGTGCAGATGCATAAAAGTTTTAACTTCTACATTCTTCTGAAAGGAACCAGATTCCAGTCATGCTATTTGATTTATATTTTATCTTTTAATACATCCAAAGCACGAATATTAAACATTGCCCTCTGTGGTCAGGAAAATTATAGTGGGTACCGTATGAAGACTTCCATTTCATCCTTTAATCAAGGTTGTATATGGACACTTCCATGAAACGTGAATATACTGCCCAATACTTAGAGTAAAAAGGTCAGTCCCTTCAAATCTGGCCCCTCTTCAAAAGCGTACCAGTTCTTTTCAAACTGGAAATTTCAGCTAGGAAAGGACGTTGGCTGGATTCTACATTCTGGCAGCAGAGAGCTAAGCAAGAAGCCAGCACTGGACACAGTGAGCAGCTGGACTGATCTGTGCTTTGTAGCCCCTGCCATGCTCTCCTGGACACTTTTACTCTGAGGCCTGCCTGCCAACTCTCCACTTTGCTCATTTTTTTTATTTTTGCTTTTCTGTACAATTATCCCACAATGGCAGATCTTGGCAAATCCATTAGTGTTTTAACTGCTCTTGTCTGCTGTACCCAAATCCTCACCCAGTCCAGGGAGAGGTACCACTATTCCTTCACTCACACCCACCTTATCCTTCCTTGGGATTTTACAGCATCCTGCAGCTAGTAAAAAATTATTTGCCCTCACAATCTCCAAGCTTAGCACTAACTGTAAGCTTAACAATAATTAATTGTCACTAAACTATAATTCAGTTACTCTTGTGAAAATCAGCTTCATTCTAACCTCACTGATCTGCTGAGATTTTGTAAATGTCAACAGGAGAGGTGATCATCCCTCTGTGCTCAACAGTGGTGAGGCTGCAGCTTGAGTGCTGTGTACAGTTTTGGGCCCCTCACTACAAGAAAGACTCAATTGCCTGTAATATGCCTAGAAAATGGCAGCAAATCTGCAAAGGGTCTGGAGCACAGGTCTGATGGGGGCAGCTGAGGGAACTGGAATTGTTCAGTCTGGAGGAGTCTCAGGGGAGACATTATTGCTCTCTACAACTGCCTGAAAGGAGGTAGTGAGGAGGTGGGGATCAATATCTTCTCCCAGGTAACAGTAACAGAACAAGAGGAAATAGCTTTAAGTTGTGCCAGGAGAGGTTCAGGTTGGGTATTGGGAAAAAAATTTTCTCAGAAAGAACAGTGATGCATTGGAACAGGCTGCTCAGGGAGGTGGTGGAGTCACCATCCCTGAAGGAGTTCAAGAAACATGGAGATGTGGTACTTAGGGGCATGGTTAGTGGGCATTATTGGCGGTAGCTGAATGGCTGGACTAGATGATCTTAAAGTTCTTTCTCAGTCTTAATGATTCTGTGATTCTAACACTGCACATCTCTACCTCTAACCCTCAGCCCTAATTCTAGCTTTAAATCCAGCCCAGCAATACCTTTGTGTCTCAAAATTTAACATGGATGATTCCAGAAATAAATTTAGCTTATCATTAACCAGAACACATTCATCTTGCTTTCATCTCTCATTTTAATATTTCATGTTTCCCCTTTTGTAACCTGGAACCGTGACCTTAAGCCAAACCATGTCTTTATTCCTTGAGGTTTTGGGATCTATCAGCATTAATATGTCAATATGAGGGAGGGACTAAAGAGCTAGATTTATGTCTCAAGATTCAAAGTCTGGGGTGGAGCTCTGTACCCACAGTGGGGATTTCAACAATATGCGCCAGAACTACACAGTGGCCTTTACTACCCCACAGGAGGCACAGGGCTGCCAATGCATAACCCTCTTCAGGTTCTTAATTCCTGTTCTTTAAGCAGACCTTAACTTAAATCAGACACACAGCCTGTGAGAAGCTGTGTTCCAGGGGAACCAAACCTCACTCCTCTTCTTCAGGAGCTCAGGATGTGCCCAGCTCTTTGACATATGGTTTCCTCAAAAAATTCCTCAAACCCAAGCCTTGTGTAGATCACAACCCAGTCACCTATCCCAGACCGAACAAATCACAAGACATCACCCCATAGGCACAAGTCTTTATCCTACCTCTTAAAGGAGCTTTGGCTCTTTCCTCCAGCCTGTGCTATGCTCTAAGGTATGTCCCAAACTGTGTACAGCCAGATCAGGGCAATGCCCCACAGGGGACTGTGTTAATAACCAAACAATACAGTCAATTGCATATCCTGGCTCTGTTTAATTTACTGCGATAGATATAGCCACAAATACAGTAATAAATACAGCCCTGGAGGCCCCGAGATCAGAAGGCATGTTCTTTATCCCACTCCATCTCTGTCTTAGCTGTAATGCCATAAACAATAACTTTGCTAGATAAAATAGAAGTAATTCTACCCTGCAGGCACCTGTCTTGATTCTAGCATGGAAGATTTGGCAGAACACAATGCAGATAAACAATAAATGATTAATTTTCCAGGCCTGGCAGGTCCCTGTTGTAAAGGTTATTGCTGGGTATTAAGTCCTAGGAGTGAAAAAGTAGAACCAGATAATTGCAGAGCAGTTCAGATGAGAAAGGACATCCCTGCAGAGATCTCTGGTCCTACCTTCTGCTCAAAGCAGAGCAGGACCTTGCCCAAGACAATGCTCCACGACAAGTTTGACCATCCCCTTCCAGTTCATAACTACTCCCCTTGAAAAATGTTGTTCTTATGTCTAGTTGGTATTTCTGTTGTTGCAGACTGTGGCTGTGGCTTCTCACCCTCTCATTCTGCATCTCTGAAAAGGGTTTGGATTTATCATCTCTATGAACACTCCACTCCTTGGGCTGAGTCAGGCTCAGCGCTTTATTTCCTCACAGCCTTGAGCTTAACTAAATCAAATGGTTACCTTTCGTGATTTTTTGTCAGAGGGAAAAGTCTTCTATGCAGGCAGAAGGAGAAAGTAAACATGCCAGACCGATGTGGAAGCTAACAGTGGTGGGACAGATGGCCACTGTTTCAGGATAAGGAAGAAGTGGTTGCCGTAGCCTGTGCTGACTGCAGGCAGCAATGTAGGCTGCTATGAAATGAAGCCAATAGATCAGAGCAATTTCTGAGCACTGTAGTAGCACAGCATGATATGCAGCGATCATAAAAAAAAATATATTATTTTTCAGCTCCTATTTCTAAATCCTACCTCATAACTATCCATTTCATTCCCTAACAGATGAAGAAATGCAACCAACCCTAAGGCAAATCACTCATCCCAGTGAACACTGCTCCTCTTCTCAGCAAACAAGCCTTGCAGGACACAGCAATGGCACAAGCGTTTCTGTCACAGGAATCCCATATTTGTGATACGTGGAACTATAATGTGCATGATGCCAATGGCACCAAATGTAACAAAAGGCTGCTATTTTGTGAGACTCTGTACCATACTAGGTTTCCAGTCCTGGATTTCATAGACCTTAATGCCAACCTCACTGTGTACCAGGTGATGGCATCTCTGCTTCAGTGAACTGTAAGTCACTCTGTTTGTTGGCACTGGCCCTCCTCAGAGACTCTGATAGCAGAAAGAACCTCTAATTTTTCAACACCTGGTTTGCATGCCTCACTGAGCCACGTAGCTTTGATGTGTGCTGTGCAGCACAGGACATGACCTTCAGCAATATGATCTAGCTTTGAAGTCAAAGATAACATCAAAGTTGGCCCTGCTTTGATTGCAGGGTTAAGCCAGAAGTCCTCAGATGACCCTACCAACCTTAACTGAGAGCCTGCATGCAAACTCAGCCTCTCACCTGAGCTTTGTAATATCAACCAAGAAATTCATTTATGCACTCCTTTCTCTACCTGAACACAATGCCAACTATAGCCTTAGTGAGAACCATCCTTATTGCTTATTGCTTAGTGAGAACTATCCAGACCTTATTGCTCTCTATAACTTCCTGAAGGGAGGTTGTAGTGAGCTGGGGGTCGGCCTCTTCTCTCGTGTCATTAGTGATAGGACCAGGGGGAATGGTTTCAAGCTACGCCAGGGGAGATTCAGGCTGGACATGAGGAAGTATTACTTTTCAGAAAGGGTGGTCAGGCACTGGAATGGACTGCCCAGGGAGGTGGTGGAATCACCGACCCTGGGGGTGTTCAAGGAAAGACTGGATGTTGTGTTGAGGGACATGGTTTAGTAGGAGCTTGGGAATAGGTGAACGGTTGGACTGGGTGATCTTTTAGGTCTTTTCCAACCTTGGTGATTCTATGATTCTATGATTCTATGATCCAGTCTAGGTCTGCAGTAGAAATAATTCATGCTATTTGCCCATGCTGACATACAAATGTGGGCTTTGAAATACACTCAGTAAAATTCTATATCAACCCAAGGAAGGAAAGAGAAGCCATCTTTTGCTTTCGCATCACAACCCTCTCATTCACATTTTTTAGAGTTATTTGAAAGTCTCACCTATATGCTTCTGGCTTCCTAGCAGTTCTTTGGCTATTGCAGTTCAGTCTTTCCTTCTGGGATCAGTCCATTCCAAATACACTTTTCCCTTGTTTACAGAGGCACTGACAGCTCTCCTCTGCTCATCCCAAGTGAAGTAATTTCCTGTCTCTCAGACTCTTCATTTTCTTTTCTTGACAGTGATGGAGAGATGAATTTTCATGGGTTTCTAAAGACAATTGTAAATATTACCTTAACACAGCATGTGAAAAACCAAGCAAAAACTTGGAAGTTACAGGTCACCTCTAATTTAATAATTAAGTCAGAGTAGGATGTCTGTCATTTAACTTGCTTCCTTGGTACAGCAGTTTGTAATGGAGGAAGAGTTTCCCCTCCACAGTGATGCCAGCTTCCGGCTGTGCCACAGTGCGTCCTGGCACAGAGCTGAGCATCGTGCCCTGCTCAGCTCTGGGGGAACGACAGCTTCACAGTGCCCTTGCTGAGGGCACAGGGATGTGGCAGCATCATTTCAGATGGATTCCATTTTTCTACTCAAGTGAAGTAGAGTTTCAAAATGAGAGAATGCATTTAAAGGGAATGAAAACCACTACTTCTCAATGAATTTTGATGTCAAGGGTTACCATCTAGCTACAAAAGCTCTGTCGCCGTGAAATACCAAGTACATATCAGTGTACAAAGCCTACATTTTCCAAGCAGATGGTCAGTGGCAGATGACCTAACCCACCAGCTACTCATTCCAAGCTGCAGCTGTGGCTTAGGTTAATTTTCCTGCCAAGTCTTAACTATAATTTAAATTTCCTACACTAGTTAAGCTGAGCAATCTGTACTTCAGATCTCTTGAGCATTAATAAAAGAGTTATGAGAAGTTTCAGGATAAAAGGTTAAGCCCATAAAAATATGCAACTCATTTATAAAAATAACTCCATCAGGTTTTTCACAGGCTGTAAAGACAAAGATGTTAATTTCTGCATTGGTAATAAACTTGGGACTTTCAGTAGTAGAAGTCACAGGGGCAGCCTCCCTTTGGGAATCCCAAACTTTACAAATCTGAAACTAGCCCGCTTGCTTCACCGGCATTTTTGGCTTCACAATTGTGACATTTTATACTTCACAACCAGGGGAGTCACTCAGGAGGCAGAGACACAACCTCAGTCACCCCAGGGAAGCTCTCTGGAGCTCACCACCTCTCTTATGAAGCTCAGGTCCTTTTCTGATGGGTTGCTTAACCACAGAAATCTCCCAGTGGGATTGTCCTTCCTAATAAGTCAGGCTGTTTCAATGAGTCATGCTCCCTGTTGCCTAGAGCTTCTGCTTGCAGGGCATCAGGGACAGTCTCCCTGCACCCCTGACTGTGGCAGTGTCACCTTCAGAGTGATGTTTCAGGATATGTCAGGCATCTCAAGCACCCTCGTGGCTTTTGTGAGTGGGGCAAGTCTGCCTCTCTCTGGTGAACAAAGGGAATCACTGGGGCTAGCTCAGACGCAGACATCCGGGGGTCGTGTCGGCCTCTTCCTTTCTTTCTCAACTCGAAGGGAATTAGTCTGAGTTACAAACTGAGTACAGCTGAAAACAATACAACATTCCACAGTCATAGAATCATTAAGGTTGGAAAGACAGTAAGATCATCCATCAACCCATACATCTGACCACTCCAGATCACGTCCCTCAATGCCTCATCTCCACGTTTCTTGAGCACTTCCAGGGGCAGTGACTCCACCTCCTCCTTGGGCAGCCTGTGCCAGTGCCTCACCACTCCTGCTGAGAAGAAATTGTTCTGAATGTCCCAGCTGAATCTCTGTGGGTGAAACTTGAAGCCATTCTCTCTTGTCCTATTGCTACCTGGGAAAAGAGACCCCCCACCTCTCTACAACCTCCTCTGAGCTAAGCCTGTCAACAAGTCAAGGTTTGTAAGCTGCCCAGTGCATATACAAAGTCAGTGGGGTCTGGAGACAACTTTTAAGCTTTACTAAAAGCCCAGATTTCTTGCTATTGCTGTGAAATACTATGAGAAATGTTTATGCAGTTCCTCAGGAGCTCAGAAATTACTTTAAAATAAATCAGCTTAAAATAAACCCAATAATTCCTTGTTATACTTGATACCATATTCATCCTCATATAATCAGCTTTTCTTGCTAAGCATTAGCTTGTATTTGCCTATCAATTTTAAAAGGTCTGTTCTTTCTTCTCATCGAGAAGCCTTTAAAGCCTCTTCCTCTGCAGCATCTGCTGGGGAGACAGGGAAATGAAATGCAAGCATGTGGCACACAGTGCTACTCCAGAAACAGCAGCCCTGGGTTGGCCGTAAATAGGCAGCCCATGGTATTTATTAAGAGATATATGAATTTACAGCAAAATATAAAGCTGTGTTGATATGGCTAGGGACAACCACTTCAACAAACCCCAGCAACCAGAATTTCTTGCCTGTTTGATGTCTCCAACCCATGGAACAAATGCACAAAGATAGTGAGGAGCTGCCAGCTGGGAGTGAGGGATGGGAGCAAAACCATGGCTGGTGGCAGCGAGACCTTTAGCAGCCCCTGGAAACCATCACCTCACTCAGACAACTTTAATCTCAAGTAAGACAGCTCACTCTAGGCTGGCCATCCCCTTAGATCTATTATTTTCTTCCTATTTGTGTTAAAAACGAGAGCAGAAGCAGGAGAGTGCTTCAAGCCTATACTGTGTGAATAGAAGTAGAAATAATAGTACTTTGGCTTTATGTAGCAGCTTTTTATCTGTAGATTTTAAAGCACTTCCACAAAAGAACATCACAGTCACTCTCCACATTCTCCCAGAAGAAGAGAGGTAGCCAAGCTCAGTGGCATATCCCACCAGGGCAGGCAGCAGCCCCCAGTCCTGTGCTTCCTTCCCCTCCACTCACTCGTGAGCTCTCCAAAGCACGCAGGGCTGCTTCTCTCCACTGCCCATCCCTGGTACCTGCAGCATCTCCTGGGACAGGGACCAGCCCTGTTGGTGGGAGAAGCATCAGAGCACTGGGTGGGATGGGCCCAGGAGCCAGTGCTGCACAGCATCATCCCAGGGCAGCAATAGCTCACTGGAGACAGCCTGAAGAGCTGTGCATCTCCCTGCCGCTGGTGAAAAGGAAACAGTGAATTAGTGCTGTGCTAATAAAGCAGACCTCCAGGTGTGTTTGCTTTTCTTATTAATATGAGGTACACAACAAAAAAAGACCGATACATAGAAGAAAAGGAGTAGCTTGCTTGCTTTGTTCTACCTCAAGAAAGGATGCTCCCATACAAACTAGAATCCTCCTTCATCAATATGCCTGCAACATACACTCATGAGAACTGCAATACTCACTGCACCGAGTTTTGCACTTCTCTGCAGGCCTTTTATACCAACCTGGAATCTGCTGCAAGGTCCTCATGATTTGAGACAGAAAAGGGCTGAAAGCCCAGCACTTTCTGATGTTTAAAAGCATTTTAATCAGAACAGCTGTACTGAATGGGTAAATGGCAGCAGGGAACCCTTCACAGCTGCTGGAGAATTTGGGCCTGCCCTTTACATGGGCAAAATGTGTCTTCTGTGCTTCTTGCTTGTGTGCTGCAAACCCTGTACAACACCAGGATTTCCATGGAGATGGAGGCATTGCATATTGTCGAGGTAAGGATGTGAATTTAAAATAGAAATATGATTGATCTTGCAGTGTTTCTCAGGGGGCAAGGCACTGTTATGCTAAAAAGCGTGCTTTGCAGTCCTCTGCCACCGGCAGCAGGGCTGCTGTTAACTCCTGCAGCACTGAACCCCATGCACCTAAGAGCAGCCTGCAGTAATGTAGGAGCGATGCACAGGCAGCACAGCTGCTTGTCTGCTTGGAAGCCCCAACTTCCCTGTGGCATTAGTATGGCCATACCAGTGTGGCACTGCTCATCCTGCAGCAAGCTGGGAACCCCTGGGGGAGAGTGGGGGCTGAGCATCCTGTAGGATAGGGACATGAGATTTTGGATTTGCAGAAGAACTTATCAGGAAGAGTTAATATATGTATATTTTTGGTATATCAGTGCTCTGCTAATTGCCAGAAAACATGAGCAAAACATATTATTCAAGCCCAATAATAAGTATCTGGTGCCAAGATTTTCTCCTCCCACATCCCCCGCCTGCCACTCAGCGCTTAAACAGAACTGGGAACCAGGAGGAAGTGCAGGGAATGTGGGCAGGTGACCCCGGAGGTGGCTTCATCTGCTTCTGGCTGACACAGGTCTCTCAGATGAATGTCTGTAAAGCTCTCTCAGGACTGAGAAGCCTCATATATATTAACAACAATGTGCATAGTGTATTAGAGGAAAATAAACAGCATGGCAATGCAGAGGTGTAGGCAGCCTTTGCACAGCTCTCACATAGATGTGCAGGGAGTGTTAGCCTGGAAGAGGCATAGGCAGTCTGCTTGGGAAGGAGACTTGGAGGCAGACAAGTTGGTCTGCTCTACAAAAATCAAGGCCTGAGGAGTGTTAAAACATGCAGATTACAGAAGAGCATGGCACAGGGACACACAGTGCTGAGTTCAGAGCCAGGATGGGGATCCGCAGCCCAGGGCTGCACCAGGGCATCAGCACTGCTCTGAGCCACCTTCAGCACAAGGAAAGGCCTCAGAGCCTTTGGTTCTTCGCAAAGAGCTGAGGACCTCCACGATTTAAATTTGTTTTATGTAGGACTGTAGCAGGAGGACGGCATTAACAACACACCCCAGACTGTTGGTTGCACTCAAAGAAACCATAACTACAGATATCTGTGGCTCCACATCCTCTGGTCCTCTCTAAGATCAATCAGCCTTTGCAAAAGCTCAGGTGGCAGCAGGTCCCACCGACCACAGAACCACGGAATACCCCAGGTTGGAAGGGCCCACAAGGACTGCACTTCAAGTACCTTGTTCAGTTGTAGGTCCCTCACAAGAAAGACACTGACGCCCTGGTACATGTCCAGGGAAGGGCAGTGAAGTTGGTGAGGGGCCTGGAGCACAGGTTTGATAGGGAGCAGCTGAGAGAACTGAGATGGTTCAGCCTGGAGAAGAGGAGGCTCAGAGGAGAACCTTATCACTCTGCAACTGCCTGAAAGGAGGCCGTGGTGAGGTGGAGGTCAGCCTCTGCTCCAAGAATATGTTTTTGCAGTGACCAGATCCACTCACAGTCTATATTTTACCTGGGAGCACAGACCCTTTGTTCACAGAATCATGGAATGGCTGGAATTATAAGGGAACATAAGGGCCATCTGGTTCCAACCCACCAGCTCAGGCTGCCCAGGGCCCCATCCAATCCGGCCCTGATTGCCTGCAGGGATGGGTCACACACAGCTCTATGGGCAGCTGTGCCAGGACCTCTCTGCCCTCTGAGTAAAGTGTTTTCTGTAAAGTAAACATCTGACCTAAATCTCTTCTCTTTTAGTTTGCAACCATTCCCCTTGTCCTATCACTATCTGACTGTGTACAAATTGGTCTCCATCTTGCTTATAAGCTCCCTTCAAATACTAGAAGTCCTCAACAAGGTTTACCTAAAGCCTTCTCCAGGCTGAAAAGATCCTCTGGCAGCGGTGGGATCCAAACCCACAGCTGAAATAACAACCTGGATTCTCAGGCATCTCTTCTGGATACCAGAGAGCAGATGCAGAAGATGAGTATGGGTTTGAAGTTGGTCAGAACATCACTGCTGTCAGTGTAAGAGTAACCTTGCTTGAGGGACTCTGAAGTAAAAGCTATTCACTGTTGCCTTCTCTTCAGCAAAAATAGTTAAATTCCCCAGAGATGTTTTCAAAAACAGCCCAGGGAATGCTTAGGCAAGCTGTGAAAGCAGGAGCCCCATCACACAGCCTTCTGCCACCATCCTCCAAGGGCTCTCCCTTGTGTGCCTCCTGGGCTGCTGCCCACACGGGCCTTGGTGGGAGCAGAGTTCAGCCTTGTATCCTGCCTCAGTGAAGATTCAAATGTGACAGAAAGATTCAAGATAAAACAAATTTCAGAGAGAGTGACAGGGGGATTAAAATCCAAGAATAGCATAAATAGACAGGGTTAGCATCATCAAAATGAAATTACTTTCTCCTTATTGTTCTTTACAGACTTCATATTGACCATGTAAGTGAACTGTTTTCTGTAGCGTGTACAATCGACTTCGGGAAACTTCCTTAAATCAAATTGGAAATGTTTCGAGATTTCTCAGGAGAGCGAATGAGAAATAAATAGCAAAGCAGCATTTTGTTGAGGTGTCTAGTCACCAGTCATCATTAGATCTGACAGACAGAACAAGATGTTTAGAAAACTTACTGAATATGGTCTGTTATCTAGCTATGTACTGAGCTTTTTATCTGATGTATCTCTGACTTTCTTTGTATAAAAAGAACTCTGTTGCATTTGCAACAGAAACGTCTGTTTATCCTAAGGACCTCGTTGTCTACATTTACATTGCTTCTGAGCACTACGCAATTTATTTTATGGCAACAGAGTTCTCTCTGTTTTAATGTTGCTGTGAAAAATTAGGAACATTGCAGTTTGGTGAAGGGCAGACAGAAATCTGCTCGTGTTTATGCTTGAATAAATATAAAACAACTGTTGACTTCAGTTGCTCATCTAGATACCCGCTGGTGCAACAGGGGAGAAACAGCCACAGGATGCTCATTTTTCTGGATGACGATCGTGCCTGTAGGGCTGAGCCTGGGCTCCTCATAGATAATGCACAAATGCTTTGAAGAAGTCCTTGTCCTGCAGCCTGGATCTTCAGTCTTCTCCTGCCCCTGGATCTTCAGTCTTCTCCTGCCCCTGTCTCTGCAGCATTAAAGTGAATCAGAGACTTCAGAAGCCTTTTCCCTGGATAGGGACTTACAGGCCATGATGAAGGCACTTAAGCTTCTTCTGGATAAATTATATTGAATACTTGGCACCCTCTAAGCTTTTCCAGACTTCAAATCATTCTTGCAGCACTTCTCTGAATCCTTTCCAATTTATCAGCATGCTCTTTAAACTGGGGATCCAAGAAGTGGTCAGTTTGTTCCAGTAATGCTCTTGCTAATGCCTCACAGAGTGATAATTTCTCCTCACGCCTCTCATGAGCACTTTCCTCCTTCACAGCCCAGGATTGCTGCAGCACTTTAGCCACTTGGTTAGAGGGGAGCCATTAGCAGTCAGCTGTCCACTGTGAAACCATTTCTTGGCCATTGCTTGCTGAAATACAGACCCAAGTCCTACCCCTGGCACCTGCGTTTTTGTTCCAGCAGACGCATTTCTATCTCCAGCAGTTCAGCACAGCATTAAATGGCTCATTGTTCAAGTGGGGCCAGACTGCTGGGCAATCTGATAGCCTTGAAGAGCTGCCCTTCAGCATCTTGCTCTGTGCCATCGGCAGCCAGCTCCCTCGGGGCACTGCTGCACCCCCAGCTGCTGTGGACCACGAGCAGGTAAATCCCAGCAAACACACTCCTCTGGGATGCTGGCTCCTAAACACAATCACTTTCCGGGCTCCATCCATTAGCAGATTTCTGAAGCCTTTTGATAGGGGTTTGTGAACAGAAATGCTGTTGGTTTTCTTAGCAGAACGTCAGATGCTATCCAACAAGATGCCTGACAGTGCAGCGCCTGGCAATACGTTTCTTCTATCAGCCCAGCCGAATCTCAAAGAAAAAGCAATATCAGGTTTGACAGAAATACTGCTCTGCACTCATTTGCCTATGCACACAAAAAAAGCAATCAATCTGCAAAACCTTGGCAAATAAGAAAATACATTCAGTTATTTAAATTTCCTAAGAAAAATCTTTAGTTCATCCGCTTTGCAATATTCCTGCAAACAGAAAGGTTTCTCCTCCTTACTGATATGCAGCAACTCCCATCACATCTGAGACAGCTAATTTCAGTCTCAAGCCATTTAAAGCAGATGGATTGTAGTCATGCACAAAACTCTCTAATGAATAAGTAAAACTACAGTTACTTATTATATTACATAATAGCCATTTGTAAAGAACTGATCATTGAAGCAGTTGAAGTTTTCAGCTTCTCTTTGCCGTGCTATATTTAATTGCCTTTGTCTGAGGAACTTTTGTTGTGCATTTACTGCCATCCAGTGCTTGTGTGAGAGATTGCTCTCACACTCAGAGCTAACCCACAGCATGGCTGTTAGACTCTTCGTGAATTTGCCAGCCTCATTAGCAGGAGCAGTGCCACAGGCGTGTTACAGCACTTAGCTGTGCACGGCTCCGCTGCTGGCAGTGTTTGGTGATGCTGCAGTGTCTCCCTGTGCTGACACTTCATAACGATGGGACTTAAGTGGCCCAAACCCGTCTGTAGGGCTCAGCGTGCCCAGCATAGGAGCAGGCTGACAGAGCTGCTGTTTGCAGGTGTTGGAGGGAAAGCACTTCAGGATGAGCACCTTCAATTGTTGTTTGCTTTGGCTTTAAGATGTTAATCTTTTCTCTCTTTTTTTTTTTTTTTTCCTCTTTATTTCCTACCCAGGATTTGCTTTAGCACAGCCTGCAAATATTCACACAGCTCTCACAGAATGAGCTGCTTCTGCTTGGCTGGAAGTGAAAGCTCAGCGCCTAAGAAGCATCCATCTCACCCGGATTGCACACTTCATAAGATCTGCAACATTTGTACAACATCTAAGAGCTGAAGCAGCAGAGATTTAAATCTTAAAGAATACATATTGTTCCTGTTTTCATGAAATGTAGAGGGGTGTTCATAATGAACTGTCCATGTTGGGGAGAGGGAGGAAAGGTAATCATATGTTCTGCACCTATGACCAAGTTAGAGTGGCTTAGTGCTGCAAGGGATAAATTGGGGCTTCAGGAAGGCCAGAAAATGTTACTGCAGATCTCCTGAGGAGCTTGGGAGAGAGTGGACCGGAGCAAATGAGGAGCTGGGGGCTATGAGCTGGGAAGCCAGGCTGATCCCCGTCCTCCCAAGGCACTCAGACCCCATTCTAGAAGTTCCACAAGCACTCCTTGTCTTGGGAATGGGCGAGACGCCTGAAGAGCTGTATGTATCCATTTTTGTGTTCTCAGAGTTTACCTATGCCATCTAGTGGTATTTTCCCTATTGCAACGATATAGCACATTTAGCAAGGAATTACTGAGGAAAAAATATATAGTAGTATATCTAAACTGAAGTCTGTTTTGCCATCAAGTGCCGATTTAAGGAAGTCTGAGCTTGCAGGATACAGAACTTGAACACTTTTGTTTTTTTAATTATTGTTGTGAGGAAGGTCAAATGCTGGAATTCATTGCTCAGCGAGGTGGTGAGATCTCCAGCCTTGGAGATACTCAACCCCAGCTGGATGTGGTCTTGAGCAAGATGCTGTGGCTGATCCTGCGCTGAGCAAGGGTTGGAGCAGATGGTCTCCAGAGGCACATCCAGCCTCAGACGTCCTGTGATTATGTGGTAAACTGTATGGATTTGTCCTGAAATAAAACACTGTGCAGGGCAGGAAAATATCGTACAGCAATTCTAGTCAGAATTATAGCCAAACAGTTTAATTTACATTCATGAGTTAACCACTTTTCAAGTTCTATTAAGATAATGAACCTCTAACGACGCACTAACTCATAATAACATTCATAAATATAATGTAATTTAATTTCTAATGTACTAAAATGTTGAAGCATGTGTGCGGGTATCAGGTTAACCCTGCTGTGGTCTGTACACATATTAATGCCAAGCAGGTGGTCAGATGAACAGGAAACCCCTACCTTTTAACACATACACTGCTGCGGTGTCAATACTCCAGACCAATGAGCTAGTTAATAAAGGACCAAGAAAGATTTTATGAGACGGAAGCAAACTGTGAGGCAGCTCAAAGAAGGGAAAACCCGGCCCAGAAAACACTTGGTACAGCCATGAATTCCCCACATAAAACATCAAGCACACCTTGTTCGGATACTCCACGAATCTCAGGTGAGTTTGGCCCCAGGTTACAAATGTACAGGATTCGCCCTTCCACAGCAGTATTGAACCAGGAAGGCCGGCACAGGAAAGCATCTCAGCTACCCCGACCCAGTTGTCCTGGCCATCTGGTTCTGTCTGGCATGGCACTCCACAGGTCGCCCCATCCCCAGGAGCACGCATCCCATCAGCACCAAAGCCTTTGTCTCCCCGTGCCACAGATCCGCCACACGCAGACATCTTTCTTTTTCCTTCTGTCTTTTCTCCTTGAGGAGGAAAAGGGCCTCTATAGCTCCCACCTCTGTAACACAACTGCCCACATCACAGTATGCATCCAAGCAGTGGGGTGCTCTTTGATTAGTCGTTCTCTCACATAAGCAGGAGGCTGAGGAACAGCTGAATACCATAATCCAGTACTATGTTTTGTGCTACAACGTTTTACTGTGTTTTATTTCCTTTTAGAACCATGTTAATTAAAAATCTTTGCCTCAGCTAATCTCTGTGTCTTACAAGGTTTCAACTGAACCCTTTAAAAAGTGCTCTTCCTCCTTTATCATTGTTTCCAATTCTGTGCTTCTTTCAGAGTGGTGAATGAAAGAGAAATTAATCTGATTCAATTTGTGTTTGGTTTTGTTTTTTTTTTAATTGATTCCAATTCCAGATGGTTTTTACACCCTTCAAATGGTTTAATTGATGACGGTAGGGAAATGCAGACCCATTTCCACAAGAATAATAATTAAAAAAACTGTCCTGAGTACTTCCATCCTTATCTAAAACAAATCACCAGAAGCACAGAAAAGACTTTGAGAATCTGTAAAGGAGACCTGAACTTGGGGAGGAAGGGGCTGTGTTTTGCATGCTCTCTTCCAAGGCTTTCATCTCATTCGTTTCTTTTCCCTTTATCATGAAGTCTAGGAACTGGGAGCTATCAATTTGACTTCCCGTGGAATAAAAAGCCTTCAGAAGACATTTAAGTCTCCTGCAGAAGAAAACAAGGAGGATTTGGAGCAAAAGTCATTTTGTATCAATAACCTCCTAATCTGCTCCAGCCATCCACTGTAATCTTCCAGTTCTGAACATTAAAAAAAAAATCACTTATCAACGGATATTTTTAATTAGCACTCCCTATGTAGAATAAATACCACAGATTCATAAAAGAAATGGCTTGATGTAGAGATTCCTGGGGGAAGGAAACAGGCTCTTTGTCTTCCTTTTCTTAAATGAAATGTAGAGTTACATCCAATGCTTGGTTCCATGAAGAGCACTTCCAACCTGGACCCACACGTTTGATGTCCAACGCCCAGGTCTGAGTTTGGCCCCAGATTGTCCTGACTGGAAGCTGCAAGACCTCAATGAGCTTTAATATCGATCTGCCTTCAGCTCTGAATAAAAATCATAATTTAAGCATAATTAAAATATTAAAATAAAAATGTAGCACACGGCTGGAGCACGTCTTACAGGATTGTTTGAGGGAGCTGGAATTGTTTGGTCTGAAGGAGGCTCAGGAGAGACCTTATCTCTCTCTACAACTGCCTGAAGGGGGGTCGGCCTCCTCAGTAGGACAATAGGTAATGGCCTCAAGCTGTGCCAGGGGATGCTCGGGGTGGGTATTAGGAACATTTCTTCTCAGAAGGAGGGGCCAGGTGTTGGAATGGGCTGCCCAGGGAGGAGGTGGATTCACCAGCCCTGGTGGTGTTCAAGAAAAGAAAGAGTGGAGATGTGGCACTGAGGGATGCGGTTCAGTGGGGGAGGATTACTGGTAGATGGATGGTTGGACCAGATGATCTTGGAGGTCTTTTCCAACCTTGGTGATTCTATGAAATGCTGAAATCACAGTTGAAGCACAGAATGTATGTTTGCATTTAAATGGCAGGAGAAGAATGCATTTGTTTTGTTTGTTTGTTTGTTTGTTTTACAAATGTCTTTACAAAGTGGGCAAAGACAACATCCAAGCCTTTTCTGGTCACTGATATCTTTACAGAACTGTTCATTGTGATGTTTTTTCCAAAGTTTCATTCACCTGTTCTTGGATGCCTGTGCTGTGGTGCCCCAGCTTAGTATTTCATCATGACTTAAGTCTGTTATTCAAGTTGTTCAGCTTGTTAAGGATCTGACCTGCCTGTTCTCATCTTAGCTTCTCCTACAGTCTCTGGACAGCTCCTCCTCTTCTTAGCCAGATTTTGAATTCTTTTTGGTCCGTCCTTTTATAAACTCTGCATCAGATTAATCCCTCTCTCTGAGCTTTTTTTCTGTAAGAATTTCATAGCAGCAGATTCAGAAGAAATCCTGCAAACTGCAAGAATATTAATTGGGTCCTGTCTCACAAACTGAAAGTCAGCACAGATTCTGAAGGCAGCTGGAGGAACACATGACAGGTCAATCTATCAAATAGGAATGCTGTGGCTTCCACAAGCCTCCTTTTTAAAATTGGGAATTGCTGGCCTCAGCCTTTCGGATGCTGTATGTGTGCTCAGGGGGCTGATGAGGTCCCACAGAAGCAAATGAGAGAAAGCAAAGCAGGCTGCTGCCTAATGGGCAGTGCCTCCTGAGGGCTGTTGGCTGTGATGTAGCAAAGCTGAAGGCTGATGCCATGGGGACAGTGGGAGTGGACAGGACAGCCGCATGCCCTCATGGGCTGCAGCTTCAGAGGCACGTGCAAGCTGTAGATCACAGCTTATAGCACAGACACCTCGATGCTTCCAAATCAGACAGCATTTTGGGATATTTTGTACTGATGTTTATGCTCAGTTTGCATTAGGACAAAACAACAAATGTTGAAAAACCCATTTTTCCCCTGCGATGAAATACCTAATTTCTGCTTGGCTGTAAAAAATAAACAATCTGCAGTAGCTTGGAGGCTTAATTAAAAGCAGACTATACCTGTGGTAAGAACTGGCAAACATCAACTTCTTAATGGCTTGTGAGAGCAATCAAAGGGAAAAGAAAAAAAAGAAAAGGCTGTTGGAGTCTGCACTGTAATGAGAAAAGCAGTTCTGAAGAGCAGCCAGTGTGGGGACCGCGACCTTCGCTGATGGCACCCTTGGAGATAAACATGACTAATGTAAGCACTGAGTGACCCACGGGATGGAGAATATTACTTTAACAAGATGTGTTTTATAGAGCTGCTTGATTTTACCACCAGGATACAATGAAGACATAATGAAAAACAGCAATAGGAGTACATCAGAAATGGTGGAAACAACGTTTATTCCCAGCACCAACTGAAAGGAAGAGGGGCCTAAGCCAGTCCCTCAGCACCCGCCCTGTGGGAGGAAGGAAATGCTCACCAGAGATTCCCCAGGACGGATTTCAAAGAAGCAACACTAAAACCTGTAGAGTTTAATTCCATTTGAAAGGATTGTTTGCTGCGTGCCTCCCTTTTTGCTGCACTGAATTCCCCTACTAGAGAAGAGCCCCATTTCACACTAATGGTGGTGCTGTGCTGGTGGCTCCCCTGCAAGCACAGCGCTGCCCACCGCTGCCCTCAGTGCCTCGCAGTAAGTTTTCTCTACCCTGATTATTTACTACAGAAGAGATGCAATAGCAAATGCTTTCAGATATGTTCATCTGTTAGTCAAAGAGAGGAGGAAGCTGCTTAATTTGGTAACAGGGAGACGTTCTTTACTGAAACATCACAGGCAACAAATGAGCATTCTGGGGCTTGGGTTTGTTGATTATTCTCTGTCTGTCAAAAAGAGAATTCTTCTGGTGCTGTGTTTCAAGTGGGAAAAATATACAGTCGTGTGTTGAACTTTTGAGAGAGAAACCTAAGATGTTTGCAAAGACAAATTACAGTGGAAAAATAAAACATATGTGATTTATTACTGACTTTAATCCTTTCTGTTCTTACTTCTAGACAAGCTCATTAGAGAAGAACTGAATTCTGCAGGAGCTGCCTTGGTTCACAGGCCTGTGATGAGCAATCAGTGCTGTGCTCTGAAGCGTGAACTTTATAAGTGTACAGAAATTCACAGTTCAACAAATTCCAGCGGTCAGCCAGGAGATGGAATAACGACAGAAGTGGATGTGTTATTACAGATAGTGACCCAACACCTTCCTTATCAGTCTTTGAATTTACCTTTTCCTTTGCCCGCCTCTGAAGTGACAAGCTGAGTCTATCCCCACTCCATCACTTATACGACGAGATGTATGATGAAATTTCAGCTGGACAAAAATACGACTGCTGTATTTTTAATTTTGATACTGTTTTTCTTGCTTTGCTTTGCTATTCACATAAAAGCCATATATACATGATGGAGATTAAAAAACATCACGGTGCACAGCCTTCAAATTAAAATGACGTTTTCACCTCCTTCTTTAGGACGTAGAAAACACGTGGGGGATCCTGCATTCCCTCCGCTGTTGGAGGTGGAATCGCAGGGATCACCCAAGACCTGCAGGCAGCACAGGGCAGCACATCAGCCTGTTGGTGGCAGCAGGGGTGGGCAGAGGCTGCCATTAACCTACATAGACTTCTTAGGTCCAGCACTTCTAGTGCATCTTGGCTTCCTGTCTTTGAATGACATTAACTTTTCTGAGGTGGAAGGAGCATAGTGATGCTCTGAGGATTGCAGAGAGAAAACCTGAAATCATAAAAGCTGTTCTGAACACCTATTGTAGGGAACATGCTTTAGCAGGGGGTTGGACTTGATGATGATCTCCTGAGATCCCTTCCGACTTATGCAATTCTGTGATTTTGTGACAAGATCCTTTCATTTAATATACAGCTACATTGCTATTATGAGATAAAGTAAGGAACAGGTGACAAAATGCAGTCTGAGACTTCAGTTTCTCTCGTCTCACAGTCTTAAGCCAAAGCAGTATCAGTGACACCAGTAGTGCAGCCTGGCACTTCCTATTTTCTCTTTTATTTTGCTTAATTCTTCCCATTCTCCCTCCCTCCCAGCCACTGGAGAATATTTTTAAGGCTTCTAGTCACTGAAAAAACTCCTTTATGTAATACATGTTCCATAAAATGAGAGATTTTGGAGCTCATTCCCTGATACATGAGCTGAGTAAGGATGAATTTGCAGAGGATGCATCCATTTGGGAAATGGAGCTGCAGAGTGCTCTCGTCCCTGGAGTCAGGCCGTTGTGTCCTGCTTGCTGAAGGGACAACTGGCAGCCACCTACCCACACCAAACACTCCTTGCCAGCACAGCATCCCCCATCCTCTGTCCTGTCAGCAGAGTGGAAGCGTCCTACCAAATGCTGGAGATCATCACAGCTCCTGCTGGCATCAACCAGAGCTGCCCTAAGCAATGGTTCTTGTCAGTAAGAAACACATTTGCTCTATCCACTAAAGGTAGATGGGTATCTAAATGAACGGGTAAAGGAATTACTGTGTTCTGAAGTGGTCACCAAAAGACTAAAAGGAATGCAGGTTTGTATGGACAGATCCAGGTTCTCCCATTGATGCTGCCTGAAAGCACATCCCCTGCTTCTGTCCCTGCCATCCTCCACAGAAATCAGCCCCAAGAACCCCACCAGCTACTTCTACTTCTCACACCTGTATTATTCACACCTTTCGCTCATTTAAAGTTCCCTAGCAAAGATCATGGAATCGTTATGGTTTGAAAAGACCACGAAGATCATTTAGTTCAACCATCAACTCATAGCCACCATGCCCACTAACCACATCCCTCAGTGCCACATCTCCACGTTTCATGAACTCCTCCACAGACAGTGACTGCACCACCTCCCTGGGCAGCCTGTGCCACTGCCTCACCTCTCTTGCTGAGAAGAAATTGTTCCTAATACCCAATCTGAGCCTCCCCTGGAGCAACTTCAAAGATGTCCTCCCAGGCAGGGAGTTGTCCTACAGCGAGGGCCTGTAGTCAGCTCCATGCCTGCTCAGAAGTTGACCGACCGCAGAATCTTTGGGAACCAATTCAACATCTTCAGAGATTTCCCTTCCCTGATAATGCAGCAGTGGGGCCAGCTTTCTCACAAAGCGTGGCTGATGCCACACCAGTGATGAAGGATGGTATTTTAATTAGTTCAAGGTGGTTTATGCTGTCACAGGACATCACAGAAGTCCAGTAGCTCTATCATCACAAAGCTCCAAACTGATGCATCTGATAGCAGCATGCCTCAAATCTGTTTCCATTAAAGCATTACCCACCCACAAAAATGGAAAATAAATCATCCTATTATTCACTGGACTTTGACCATATCCTAATCTCATGAAACACACAGAAATAGCTATGCTAATGATGTTGTTATGAATCCCTTTTTCCTACTCATCATTACCATTTTAAAGCTGCTTAAATGGGCTAGTAATCACCATAGCAACAAAGCAGCAGTCAGGAGGACTACTATCAAGAGAATGTGGCATCTCAAAAGGAAATGTGATTTTTTTTTTTTTCAAATATCTTCCTAATGGAAACTGAGTTTCTTCTGATTTTGAACGTGACAACAGACCAAAAAGAAACAAGAAAATACAAACATTCTTAGGAAAGCATCAAATATCCCTAAGCAAACACTGCTTATTTATTGAAGCAAAGTTTAAGAGGCGTAAATAGAGAATTAGTATGACACCAAGGATCTGAAGAATGCATTGAGGTAAATAACACGTTCAGGTAGCAAAAAGGCAATGGTACGCTGGGGAGAGCACATAACTGAGGTGCAGAAGAAGACAGCAGTCTCACTGTACCTCAGATTTCAGGTGGTTTGTTTGGCTTTGCTTTAAAGATCCTCTTCCTTGTTTTGCTTCCTCCTTCAGTTGTTCCGTCTGATAGACCCTTAAAATGATCTGCCATGCTATATCCCACAGGCTAACACCATTATTTTAGTTGTTCCTTAGACACTGGCAAACTAAAGGTAATTCTATTAGAAGTGATATATTATTTATTAAAAAAAAGAAGAAAAAAAAAGAAGAAAAAAAAATAGGCCTTGCTGCTGCCTGGCTTGTAAAAATTCTGTATGTTTACAATGACTGAAACATTGAAATAACTATCATTGCTTGTCTGTGGTTTCTCTCCTTTCCTTCACAATTTCTGGAAGACTTTATAGGTCACAGGAAGAAGCAAGTTGATTCAAAGACAAATAATAAAACCATTAAAAACAAAGAAAACTTTAAAATAATGAATCCCATCTGTTCGTATGCCTCACAAACTGTCTGCATAAAAACACCTTCTGTGAAAAAGGCACAAGTTGTGCCTGACACTGGGAAGTTCCTCTGCCACGAGTCCATCCCCGTTGCATGGCACAGGTTTAGAGGCTTCCCAAAGTATGGCTTTTTGTCCCCAAAGTGTCTGACAGCAGCTGTTCCATTCAGGCACTTAACTAGAACAGAGAGCAAGTACAAGAAGAACGCTTGCCTGTAAGCACACATAGCTTAGTAGCCATGCTGGAGTTCCGTGGAGCAGCCCTTCCAACCCTACAAGAAAGCAGCAATCTTAGAGAGGATGGCATTTAGACCCATGCAAAGGTTGGGAAGGACCCTTATGGATCATTTAGGTCCAGCCATAGCAGGGACATGTCCCACTCAAACCATCATCCCACCCAGCCTTGAGCACTCTGGTGGGGGCAGCCATGTCTCCCCAGGACAGCTGAGCTGCTCCCAGGGCCACAGAGCGCCCATCCTGCCTGCAGGCCTCTGTGTGGGGAGGGCTGGAAATCAGGCATGGCTTCAGCCTCAAATGGGCACAAAAGCATCTCAGCATCACGGTGCACTTGGCTGAACCGCACGGCTGCTTTGCGTGGATTGTGCAGCCATGCTTTTAACTGGCCTGGGTGCATGTGGAATACACACGGTACAGAGGCCTCCCCCAGGCCTGCCTGCTGCTCTGCAGCCAGCTGCTGCTCCCACCTCACAGCCCGTGAGCACGCGCAGACTGCTGAGGGGCAGATCTTAAACGGCGCGTACTCTCCAAGCTTCTTTCCTTCATTATTGAACACCAGCAGGCAGACTTGGTGTTTTTACCGGGCTGTGCTCAAGGTTCAGGGAGAACGTGAGCTGTATTAGCGAGCTGAATGCATCAGGAGAGCTCACAGGAAAGCACAGTAGGTAAAAACCTCTAGCAAAGTCTCCCTACCCACCTGAGCTCTGTTTGTGGCTGAAGACTTCTACAGCAGTACAACAGCAACCCCAGTGTCACACGGAACAGCTCTTCTCCATCCCTTGCACAGGAGCTGACACATCACCCTTGCAGCTGAACAGGCTCCAGTGAGTTACAGTCTGCATCAACCACCAGCCAAATGCAGATGAAAAAGGTGCCTGCTGCTCATTAAAAACACACAGAATGAGAGAGAATGCAGGCAGTGTAGTTCTTCCTGGTGAGAGCATCAAACTCAGCATCTGAGAAACACACTGAACTTCATTCTCTGCAAGAACTTCAATTTAAGTTGGTCAAATATCTCATCCATTAGCTATGTTTCAACAATGATCTAGCAGAGGAATAGGAGTTTCAGCTCCTCAGCTGCACTGATAGCAAAAGAAAGTGCAGACAGGAAGAGTTCCTCGAGTCCTGATCGACCCAACGCAGCAAGATCAGAGAATTACAGAGGGGCTGAGGCTGGAATGGACCTCTGCATCCACTGTCCTGGGGCACGAGGTGCCAAGCCTGGGTGTTTCTGCTGCCTGTGATGAGCCTTGACCTGGAGCTGGCCCAGTTTCACCAAGCTAGAGAGGAGCAGCACGGGGCTCTGGCAACCTTCAGTGCCAGGGAACCAAGAGCTGCTCTCCATGTGGTGCAGGCACAGCCAACCAGAGACCCAGCCTTGAATCACCTGCACCCGAAATAGGGAGTCCTATCAACTGTCCCACCATCGCATTTCTCCTGTCATCACCCAACTGCACAGCTCGTGACGTGCCCTCCGTCAGGCCAGGTGCCTGGTTCTTCTTTCATCAACCAATCTGGTGACGAGCAACTTAATGAGGCTGCTGAAATGGTGCTGCTGAAAGCTGGGAGAGAAGCGTCTCTCATGAGGCCTTTTTTGGTATCAATAGGGAAAATATATATATATATACATCCTAAAAAGAACAAAAGCTTACAAACTGCTGAAATTGGGCACTTATATTTTGTTATTCTCTGGCAAAAAGTGGATTATAATGCAGCTGTATCAGCAGTAGAGCAACACGAAGAGCATATAAAGGACCACACGTACAACAGAACTCCAGTCTTCTCCAGCCTGTGCTCTGTGGATGCCCTACAACTTTCCCTGCTCAGAACACAATGCCCAAACACCCCTAGGTGAACCTCCCTCTTTGCCTTCTTTTTCCCAGCTCTGAAGTTCTGAGAGCAAGAGCAGGGGAAAAGCTGCTGCTTGAAGGCTCAGATGAAAGGCAGAGCTAACAGCAGCATGCTGATCTGCAAATATTTGCACCAATGGGATTCACACCAAGTTGTGCACACAGAAGATAGCTTTAGCTCACAGTTCCTTTCATTATTCTTTAACACTATAGTCAGGGCCAACACCGTGATGTTTATCCAATCTGTATGAAAAGGTTACCTCTGAAATCCGACGGACATTGCAGAATGTTCCCAAATGCTGTAGGCCAGGGGAACACTGAGGCAGTTTTATATACCCCCAAAACTTACCTGAGGCTGCAGTTGCAAGGGCAGCTGTGCCAACCCACGATGGCTCACTGTGCTGGAAAGGGAGATGTGCAGAGCACTCCAAGGTGCTCTGCTGGGCTCCTGCCTTTTTAGGAAGGTCTGATGAGTCCCAGTGCCAGCATTAGGTAGGTGGCAGCACACAGGAGCTCTCAGCCCTTGTATTAAGACAGCAACATGAGTAAATACCAACTCGTAACACACGTTTCCCATGGAGAAATGTTCAGTGTATGTCACTGTTAGTTTACGCAGGAGCCCATCCCCCAGCTTTTCCCAAAGAGGATCTGAAAGATGTGATCATTTTTCCCAAACACCAAAGTGCTTCTCAGACTTACATCATTTCTGCAAATTTACAGACGTACGTGATATTTTTAGGGATGGCTGGCTTTAGAAACAGCCCATGCAACTCATTCCTTACTTATGTCAGCGTTTGTCAGTGGCTAAAGACATTTCTGATCAGAAACGACTTTTCAAAATGTATAAATAATACTTAATGCACCTGTTTGGTCTACAGACTTCATACTAACAGCAGTTCCTCTTAAATACTTCCCTGACTTAGGAAAACCAAGGAGAGCATTTACAGAAGCTCTTACTGACTTAGCTGAGAGAGATCAAAACCTGATGCCCTGTGCTCAATAGAACAGCATGGAGACGACTGAGCAAATATCAGCTTAGATTGAACAATCTTCCCCAAATACCTCTCTGTGTTATGCAGCTACTTTTACATTCATCTTTTACAGACACATCTTTTGCTCAAGGTAAACCTGAATCAGTCAGAACCCTTGGACATATTCACCTTCAATCTCAGCTAGACTGTAGGGTAGAAGCCAGCCACTCATTGCTACTAATTACCATGTGAAGCAAAGATGAAGATTAGTTTCTGGTCCATAGGATCTTACCCAGCCATGTGAATCATTCAGAGATGAAACAGAGCAGATGGCAAATGGATCAAATGGTTTTGGATAAAGGTTTGTGTACTCACATGAGAGGGATGAAGCTAGGTGTATAGAGGAAAACATGCACATGGAATTAGGGGAGGGTGAAACACAGGGAGCAGCTAAAGAATAGGCAAAGTTGATAGTTAACCAAAAGAAAAACATAATGAAAAAGGAAGACTGAAGGAAATCCTTCTCCACATATAGCCATTTGAAGTTTGAAGTGGTAAAAACAGAGCGTCAGTAGAGAATGCAAAAACAGATTATACACAGTTCACATCTCAAAAAGGTGTGAAGCTCACAATGCACGAAGAAGAGCCAGGTATCTAAATGTGGAAACAGGTCTCTATCTTCCCATCATCTTTCCTCTCTGCTTCCCAACCAAAGCTAAACTGGCCAAATAAATCAGTTCAGGTTAAATACAGTACCAGGCACATTCACAACTACATCCTTGAGGCACTGCATTAAGCCCACTTCTCATGTCAACAGCTCAGTGAGGAGCTGCTGCTGCAAGAGAGTTCTCTTAAGAATGCCTCAGCTTGTCTAACACATAAAATACATCTTTTACAACTCTTAACTCATGATGTAGGGAAATGTTTGAAGCTGAGATGAGCCATTAACTTGCAGACAGAACATTTAGCTTACCCTGAAACTGTCTAAAAAGAGGAATGTACTGAATCCAGGGACTCCATAGAGGAACTTAGATCTAAAAAAAAAAAAAATACTTAGAATAGGGGAAAAAGAACAAACCACATTTGTATCTCTGGTCTGAATGCAGTAACTGTCCTTTACAATCTCATTAATACTTGTTCTGCACAATGGAGTCAGAGCTGCATGGAGGGCAGGTATGCAGCTCATTCAGTAAATCCTATTATTTCCATGGGCTGCTAAAGTGGGGCTGAGAAAACAAGAGCCGTTTTCAGCAACAACGGCCTCCCCTCCCCAGGTCTCAGGCAGCCTACAGCCAAAACCAGACATGAAGGCTCCACGCACTCCTCCCACCAGGCTGCAGGCAGCCGGGGCTGAATCCAACCTGTGTGAGCGCCGCTGCAGATGCACCTGGCCTTGTATAAAAGTATTTAATGAAAAAGGCATTAACAGAAGAACAAGAGGGAAGTTAAGTATGGTTTGAACACACAAGTATTTAAAATAGCAGCTTAAAAGCATCA
Organism: Lagopus leucura; assembly: GCF_019238085.1. Lineage (NCBI taxonomy): Eukaryota > Metazoa > Chordata > Aves > Galliformes > Phasianidae > Lagopus > Lagopus leucura. The sequence continues at coordinate 14,812,469 of NW_024962265.1, read as the reverse complement.
CTTCGTCACCAAACGCATAGCTGCCATCGTGAGGAAACTAAATATAGAAGTAAATGAAACAGCGCGCATTCATGACTGCAGGATCTGCTGTGGACTGATCTATTTCAATGGAGCAAAACATAAAAAGGAGTATTGTAGGGACAAACAAATACACTCAGATTAGATGATCAGGAAGCTTACTCTTAGTATCATGTTCCTAACCAGAGACAAAGCCCTGAGTATGCAGTGAAAGCCAGTGCTGTGCAGCCAGCTCCTGTGACAGACACCACGGACAAAGAAGCCCCACCATTAATCCCCAGTAGGGTTACAGATTTCACAGAAGCACGGCCAAAGGCACAGCAACTGACTGCATCTAAGTCTGTGAGACAGAAGACCTGAAACGACCACAGGTACTGAAAGACAAAGAACAGCCCTGGGTCAGCTATACAAGCTTTCTAAGCACACCTCCCACATACCTCTGAGGCAGAAAGGCTCCCATTCTTACCTCCGTGCCTACGGTCTGCAACTATTGCTTTGCCTAAGAGCTATTGAGTCTTGTTTTACCCCTGCTCTCCTTCAGTGGGAGCACCTCAGACTCACCTGCCGCTTCTCCATCCCTGGATTTAACTACATGATTACAAAGGGACAGGTGCTCAACAGCACAGGAGCCAAAACCACAGCCGTGCTCTCCAATGCACCAGCAGGATCACTTCAGATAAAAGCACAGTTCTTGAGCTTCAAAAGCAGTGAGCACCAGAAACCACACACTTCCCCAGCAAAGGGCTTGAGTCTGCTGTGAAAATGCCAAAAGGCAGTATTGTGCTCTGCTGCAAGAAATCTGCTGTCGAATTCGCTGCACCAACTACTGGAGTTTGTAAAAAGGGTTAGCACAAAGCATTTGTATGTTTATTTAAATAAAAATTATAATTTATACAAGACTTTTTAAACAAACAACATTTCCTTAAAAAATGTACAGGGCAAATCATTTCATTATCTCAATTTTTCATACAGTATAAGTCTTTTGTCAAACAAAAGTTACACTGATAATGAGTTATTTACAACTTCAAAATATAGACTCAAACTTCAGACATAAAAATTTTAACATCCATTATATTTCAATGATCAGTAGTAGAAATTAAACATCTGCCAAAATGTACAGAATTCAATAAAAACTACCAGTGTTCTTCATACAAGTTTAAGTAGCCAAAAAAAAAAGTACATCCTGTCATCTCTTCAAGATTGGGTGAAATCTTGTTCTTCTTTGTCTGCAGGAACAACAGTGGGGTTTTGCTGCTGGCTTCCGTTTGATGCTGCTACTTAGAAACAGCTTGTTTCATTCAATCTTGCCTCACAAAAGCTACAGTGTATGGAAAGGCATGATTTCATATTTCAGCTTTTTTTTTTCCTTCTGAATTTAAATGGTCACCAATAAGAAACTGAAGTAGTCAGTTTTCATCTCCCTTTTTTTCTTCCTGTAAAAGGGACTCAAACTAACCAATGCACTTCTATTAAAAGAAGTTAAATCCAACAGCAGCGAACCGCATACATCAACATAACTGCAAATATAAACAGCAAACAGAATGACAAGAACATCACTTTCTGCTATTAGAAAGTAACACTCTACATTAAGTGGTACTACCCAGCCTGCTAATGAAGCAAAGCAGGTTACACTGCAAAGTTACGTAGGTCAATTGGAATCGAAGGTTAACTTGAGTGTAATCGTACAAATCAAGTATACACTTCCTCACTGTCCCACCCCTGCTGCCCTCCGAGCACTCGGGGATGCAGCAGAGGAACGAGCACAGGACTCGTCAGTAAACACACTGAGGGCACCTTGGAGCAGCAGTGATGTTCTGTAACGCACAGAGCAGCTACACAGCAGGAACCTGGACAACCTAATGTAAAGTGAGCTTTGCAAAATATGTACATAGACGTCTGTCTGTTATATTACAGCTCCCCCCAAAAAATCCAGTCTGGTTTCTACACGTTCGAATGAAATGGTGTTGCATTGCAGTTTGCCCTAGGTTTACTGCTCAAGGAATTGCTCATTTTCAAATTCACACTGTTAAAGCGTGCATTGATTCTGAATGCCAACACATTAGATTTTGTAAAAAGTTTTTAATTTCTTTGTCCAGAAAGAAAATAAAATTAAGAGTATATTGTACACGAGGCATTTCAGGCTGGGAGAAAGGATCGTGACCTCTTTTCTCCTGCTCTGAAGCCTAGGTATAGTGAACCACCCTGGCACCACAAGCACAGGACCTACAGCTCCTTCAGGAACCAGAATCCAGGACAGCCCCATAAGCCAGGGTCAACCAGTGATGGAGGTGTGGGGGAAGTAACAAGTGTCAGTCAACTGATTTCCTACTGAAACTGCTGTTATGATCAGAGTGAAGGTATAAATTACACTTGAAAAAATGATACAAAAATAAGAAAAAGAGCAGGCTCTCTGTAAAAAATATAGTTTTCTGTTTCTTCAAAAAAAAAAGCCCCAAAACCAATACCTTTAAACATACCCAAGGGATTTCTTCCTTAAGACAAAATGGATGAATCTGGTTAAGATTTGTATAACATTAAGCGATTTTAATGCCTATTAGCCACACTCACTACTCAGGGAAGCTTCTAGGAAGGAAAATCAGATGATAATACAAAACAATTGCAAAAAGATTAATTGATTTTGAAGCAGGTCTGAAGAAGAAAATTAAGTTCAAGGAATTTAAACATAAAACCTGAGTATGTCAAGCGAAGAAACCATAAACTGCCAAGCTACATCCATGTTAGATGGTGGTAAAAAGGAAAGCCCACCCAGCCTCACTTACGTGTTAAGTTTTCAGGTCCTGATGCACACACATGGGCAGCATTAGAAATGCACCCCTTTTCCTGGTTGCAAAGGTCAAGAGATCTCCAAAATGACATCCCAGCCCTTATGGATTCTCTCCTGCTCCTGTTCACAGTTCCATCCAGGGCATGGTGCTGTACCACAGTCAGTGTTTTACTTCACAACACCCAACCAAATCACAGTATTCGACAGTATTTCTTCATATCAGGTGCACTTTAAGTTCTTTGCATCATACCTCTTCACAGCCAGACTGAAATAGTTTCGTACAGTTTAACTGCCTCCTTCAGTACTGCTGCATTTAGTTACTTTAAGTAAAAACTGTGCTAAGTGTTAAAGATGCTTTGGTGTTTGGCTCTGCCACTCCTTCATTCTATCTTTTTCCCCATATAAAGAAAGAAAAATCCCTGTTAAAAAAAAATCTGTGAAACTAAGTCCTATTTTTTATATAAGAATTTGCATTTCCACTACTTTTCTGGGGTCCTCCATATAACACCTGGAGACATTGCACTACTCAACTCAAAAGACACAGAGAAGGAACAGACAAACTGGAAGGCTCAGTGTAACTCCTACTGTGCTTCAGGAAAAATGCAAATTGAATTCTAAACCTCTCAGATGGGTGCTATTGTATAGAATAAAAAAGCTTTCTGTATTAAAGTTGAAGATCAATATGTGCTTTGCTGCCAGAAAGGCCTGAGAGAGTTTAGAGGAGCACAGCCTTCCTGTTTTACCTGGCAATTGGGTTTAACTGTTACTGAAATTTAATTTTACAAGTGGAAACAGTGACAGTGCAATGCCCCTCAAATGATGTTGTGAGAAGGAAATAGTGCTTTCACTCGCTGTCTCATAGTGTTATTATAAGGTAACTCCAGAGAAAAGCCAAATTAAAAACCAGCCATGTTGCAGGTTAGTTTAACCACTCCCAGCTCCCCAACACAAAAAGCCCACAAGTCTTTTATGCAGTAACATACAAACACCTTGTACATACAACATGTACAACAGTTGAGCCCTTCTATGACAACTATCTACAGAAATACAAATATATGATGCCTAACATTTTAGGAACAACGTTTTGATGCCCTCTTTTATAAAAAGTATCTGCCTGCCTTCCTTCCTCTTGCTTTGGTTAATCAGGAAAGGAAGATATAGCTAGAAATGTTTTCCTCCAATTCACTGTACAAACAATTTAAATCTCTGTAAGCAGAAAAAACTGACCCAACTGGTAAACAACCTTCTTCGATGCAAGATTTAGCAAGGAGGAGTTATGTTAAGTGCAGTTACAAATATGGAAATACTAAGATGATAATACTTCCTTGGTGTTGGCCACCAGTTTTAATATAGAACCCAATTTAAAACTTAAAGCTGAAGAAACAGACTTCAGGATATTGCAGTTGTCGTTCTCACATCTTGGGGAAAAAATAACTGAGATAATGGGTCCAACGTATCCCCAGTGATATAAGTGCAGTTAAAAGGGATCAGTCTGTTTCAGTCCATTACTCAGTCGCTTCTTCTAGTGTCTTTTGAGCTACTCATGTCAGTAAATAAACATTAAAAGTGCTTAATGTACAAGGCTAATAGTGATGATAGCACTTCCACTGTTTTGCTTCATTTTGTTGTTGGTTTTTTTTTTTGTGGGTTTTTTACAATTTTTTTTTTTTTTTTTTACAAAAACCTTAAAAACAAACATGAAGGCATATATAAAATACACTTGATTTATGTAACAGATAGAATATAAACCACCAGACAAGAAAAATTATTGCAAAATAGATGAGGATGTTCATTATTTTTTTTTCACTACCAAATTGCAAAATAAGAAAGTTTCCTTTATGTTTTCTAAGATAAGATACTAGCTCTCACTGTTCGATGATGCAGAGGTTATTTTCACATACTGGTTGAAAATCGTCTCAAAAGCTTCATCTCTGTGTACCATAGCACCAAACACCAAAGGCTAAACAACAGGGAAAGAAAGAAAAGATCACGTCAGTCTGGAATAAGAAAACTCTTCCTTTAGGTACTTTATGGTTCTGGCCATATCATTAGGAGCAGGACTGTACTCAAAGTACATTAATAAAGAGTAAGAATCCTTTTCTCTACTAAATCCTTGGATATATGCCCAAGTTTCTAATGTGTCTCCATCTCCATCTTGTCTTTATAAAACAACCACAGCATAAAGCACACAGAACAGGCAACCGAGGGCATTTTAACTCGCTCATGAAGTGCATGAAGTTTTCCTGATGATACTTAACTGTTTAGTACAATAAGGTTTGAACAGGAAAACTAAATCCACCCCAAAACATGCCATACAGCAGATCGTTCCTCACCCAAAGATACTGTCAAGCCATCAACTTTTATTCTCTGACTGTTGCACTATCACCCCTTACGCTCTCAAAGGATGCTGAGAGAGCAGTCAATTGAGGTAATGAAAGAAAGGAGCTGAAAGGATGAAGCAAATCTGTCTGAAGTGTTACAGTGAAGTAGTCAGATGCAGTAAAACAGGTTGAATGTTTAATTCATTAAAATTCTGAAAGAAACATGCTGAATTATGTACAAGCGAATTAGAGAAAGAAGCAAAACACTAGCAAGAGGAAAAAGAAAAACCCTTTTTGCTACCGCTTGCCAGAGAAAGATGTCAAAAAGGGCATGAAGGCAAACAGACAACACAGATAGAGCCAGCTACTTACTTTTTGTGTAGATGGTGTTGATACGGCAATACCCATCCCTGATCCCGGGAGAACAGAGAGCACTTTATACTGGAAGAGCAAGCACAGACCTAAGGTATCTTAGATGTACCGAACAATTGTAAGAAGTGCTGAGGAGGTTATGCAGCTCATCAGAGGTAGACCCTTCCAGCCACAACTAACAGGCCTGTGTTAAAATCAGCACAGGCCACACTTCTTGCTGGCCCCGAAATAAACCAGCACAGCTCTGCCCACGCAGCAAGCACCTGCCCCATGTTGTGCTACCTGCCCACCCCAATGGTCCCCAGCCCAGCACTGCTACTGGGAGCTGCCCCAGCTTCCCCTGCCAGGGTCCAGTCAGGAGCTTCACACTAAGGGATATCAGTGGTCACTGACCAGGCGTGCACCCTGCTCTTCTGCAGTACATCAGTGTGCCTCTGTGCTCATATATATTGTTTACATATATATACATGTGCATAAATTTAAGCAGGCAGAAGAGGTGTGCAAGTGCCCAGAGTTTAAGGGTTTCCCTAGAATTAATAATATTCATTGATAGTTTAAAGCAGCAGGAAATAGACAAAAAAAACCTAATTTTCAAAATTAAGTAGATCAACAGAATATGTACAGTTGGGCTTTTTAAAGAAAGTCTGCAAGGCTATGCAGAAATACTGCTGGCTGAGCTAGAGAATATCCTAAATATAGAAGGAGCGTGAGCCTGTCCTGTTTTCACCCACCCACAAATAAAACAAGGCCCACTGTGCTTTTATGCTTGGCTGCACAATCTCTGTCTCATCTTCATCAAGAAGCTACACTGATACAAAAGGACTTCCATGGCAGTAAAGACCAACTAAACAAGCCAGTGCTGCTTCAAGTATGGTGTTTAAAATACATCAGTATGAATTATTAATTTCAATGAGAAGTTCGAGCTGAGCTCGAGTCATCTCCCTAATGGACATGTGATGTGAATGGAAAGAATTCATTTGCAAATCTGGAGGTACCCAAACTACAGACACCAGACTGACTTCTTTCTCTGTGGGTTATGATTTGTGGTTCTCATGGCCACAGGATATAGCAAAAAGTAGGGGTGCCTGTATTTAAGAGTGAGACAATTTAAAAGAGGTAACAAGAAGTGATACTAAACATCATACAGCGTGATGCTAGGCACAGAATGCAGCCACTGGTGACAGCAGGCTCAACCAGAAGATCACGCTGTACTTGCCAGGCTTCTAACCATCCACTTTTCACTCTCTTAGTGATGGATTCCATCTACACAAAATTCCAGTCCGATTCAGTAATGCTACTCTAATGCTTTATCCTTCTTCACTGTCAGTAATCCCTCTTTCCTCCAAGGCATCTACATTTAAGATGGTGGATCTTCTGACATCAACCCTCTAATTTAAGTTAAGGTTACACAATTCTTGCTAACAAAAAAATCTTAAAGCCTAAGCAGATCCAGTCAATACAGGAGAAACAACATAATTTTAATTAAAAAATAATTCAGGAATGTAAGAGTTTTGTAAACATTTATGCTCCCAGTGAGTTTGCCTGTGGTTACTCTAAACAACTGAACAAATATTCCTGATCAAAGAACGGTCTCAGTTACATAAACGATCAATGTCATCTTCCCCTCCTCCCTCAAAATCCCAAATCACCATAAGCAGAAAATCAAGACATAACTAACAGAACAGAAAATCAACTTTTTTCTCTATGTGCAACACAAAAAAGACATACCTTCTGAATATCTGTTATATCCGTTAGCTTTATAACTTTATTTCTTTTAGATGAGCCTGATTTGGAACTTTCAAAGCACAAGTAACTGAAGACAAGAAAAGAAAATGCTCATTTTAACACAGTATTCTAAAACAAAATTCAATTAATTTGAATTCAATTAATTCAATTACAACTTTCGATTCAGAACAAACATTCATGAAATGCTAGCAACTGGCTAACACATTGGAAAGCCAGGAACACACAGCAAGTACAGACCAAAAAAACATTGTTTTTATATTACTGCACTTATGGGGAAACCCAACAAGCACTTTAAAAATACAGGAAACAAGTAAAGACTTAAACAGTTGAAATATTCTATCTCAAAAAGCTTGTAAGTCTTTTACCCTCCCCTAAAATAGGACCTAATGGAAAATTACTGTGTTAATTTCATGTTATTGTGATGCAGACAAAAGCTCAAATTTTTAAATGCTACAGATTCCAAACACTCTCCATCACTGGGTGACACTGCATACGGATTAGCTTTACTTCCATTCATTACACTCCAAAGGAATTTCAGTGCAAGAGCCAAACGGTAGTGACACTCATTTCAGCACAGGGGAGGAAGAAAAAGGAAGTAAAAACTAAAAACAAGAACAAAAAAAACAGCAACAAAAAAAATCAATTACTAGTTTTGAAACCAAGGCTTGAGTTTCTTTGGTTTGCTGGTTTGATTGCACATTGCTTCAAGGAAGCATTCTTTAAAAATGAAACTTAAGAATAATTGTCACATAACCATTAATCACAGCTCCCAAAATACATCCGGCTGTTAGGTTTCTTTTTTTTTTTTGGCATACACACATAGAGAGTGTATGTTATCCTTATCACGGATTGCAGCTACTAACAACTGGCTATAGAGCTGCTCTCCATTCCCACACAAGCCTTCCCAAGACAAAACCAGGCTTGTTAAGCTTTACTACACCCCAGATTTTGATCTCGCTCTCCTATCATGCTTTGAGGTTTTAAAGCACCATGAAAAGGCACTTTATACCCACTTATAAGAAGAGTGTTGTTTCAAAATATTGTCAAAGGATCACTTTCAGATTCTTTTTTTTTAATGTCTGCTGCATTTTCCTCCTAAGAAATGTGTCAATTTTAATGACTCACTTTTCCGTGACGTAAAGAATTCCATTTCTGATGTAGTCTGTAGGCATCTTCCTATCTCTATTGATCAAGCAACAACGCCAGCCATTTTCACACACTAAACAAAAAATCACAGGAAGAAATCTTACTTCAGGAAAGAAACAGCAATTCCCTTATAAAAGGGCAGAACTGAAAATTCACCTTTAGATACCGAAAACAAGAAGTGTTTGCATAGCAAAACCTAGAGAAGGTGTTTCTAGGCATCATAACTGTTTTAACACCGTTGCTTTTTTTTTTTAAGTTAAGAACAAAGGTCCAACCCACAAACACAATTATTTACTTTAACATTTGCACTACAACAAAAGACATGACCTGCTGTTGATTCCTGCAAACAACTGTAAAGACATAGAATGAAAGAGACCACCACTATTCATTGTAATTTAAAGCAGGTATTTTAAATCAAAAACTTCTATTTATACATTACACAGAGGGAGAATTCAGCTTTAAGCTATCTTTGGCTTTTCAGAATGTATTCCACTAATGTTGCAATACCTGCCAAAGGACGCTCATTTTCTGACAGGTTAAAAACTTCATGGAAATTCCCCCTCTTAGTGGTATGGAAGCGACTCGTGTCTTCATCTTTGTTTATTCCAGTTGGGGCACTTGAGCCCACGTAACTTCTGGATGCTGCTGTTTGAAGCTGAAAAAGCAAGAAACATATTCCAAAATTTGAACAGCACATTTTGGAACTGCGCTCTCAAAAGCCTGGCTAGCTATTCTTCCTCAAGGAAAGGCAGGACAACAATTTTCATTAACTACTTCAACAAAGTTGTTGCTGCTGCACCATACTACTTCTATAACACAAGGCTGCGAATTTCTACCTGCAGACAGCCTTGCAAAGTGCTACACTTTGAAGGGCAGCCTCTACAGAAATGAAAGTACATGGTGCTAGATATTCCTGTCTTAAAATATCATTTCTTTACAGTAAAAGGGTATATCTGATTAGATACAGCTAGGCCACTGCACACAATTCCAAATTAACTGTGCTACTGGGACTAATCATAAGTTAACATAATTTCACTATTCAGTTTGTCTTCAAGAGACAGGCCAAGATATTTTTGCACAAACTAAGGTTATAAAGAAAAAAAAAAGCAAACAACAAAAAAAAGTCACACGAAACTGCAGAAGCTCATTAGGAATACAAATGCTGAAATTGAAGGGGAGTTTTCCACGCTACGATCCATACCTTTTCATGCCCTGACAGCTAGCAGGAAAAGAAACAAACAACACAAATGTGACAGTGACAAAAGAAAAAAGTGAAGTCTATATAACAGCATATTAGATAGAATAAAACATGAACTGAGTGAAGCTGCAAGATCTTGCTCACATACCAAAAGACTACACACGACAAATGCAATTAAAAATGAGAGTTAGCAGTGGTTAGAGCACACCAGTTCAATTTATTCAGGTTGTGTTAGAGTCATTGATCTTTGCTTTCCTTTGAAGTTGCACTGAATTTTGAGCGTTGACATGTGGAATAAAACTAGAATGGCAGTCAGTATCCTTGGGAAGGGGGTGGGGTGGCTGGGAAGTAGCACGGCGTTCTTAAAGTTGAATTACTTCAGTAAAATCTTCTTTTCAGCAGGGCTCCTGAACCACTGTAGCCCTAATAAAACAGCCTTGCTTCTGGAACGACAGCAGGCAGCTATTTTCCAAAAGCTTGCCTCCATTTGCTTTGTTCATCTTGCTAGTGTACCACACAATTCTAAAGGCTGGCTTTTGTCACAAAAGCAGGAACAGCTCCATTCTTAGTCCTACTGCAGACATGCAGTTAAACAACTGGCAAAGTGACAGCGTGCAAGCCTGGGACTAAGCCCTTCTCCTGCAGCAGCCCAATGCCATGGGAAGCTGACTAGCCTCAGCTGCTTTCTGAGTTTCAGTTGGCAGCACTCAACACTTCACAGGATTTAGCTTAACAAAAGCAAATGAAAAGTGTGCATTGCATTCACCGACTATAAAATCAGACTTGACAAAACAGTTATGCACAACAGAGTGTATTTACCATCCAGCTTTTAGGGTAACCGTAATACAACGATGCCTCAGGGGAAAAGAATAAAGAAAGTTGAGATTGAAAGCAAATGTTTGACAATAATTGTACTATTGCTTCAGTTACTGCCTTTCTGCTGTGCCCTTAGCAATGATAAAGCCCCTGCAACCAAGGAATTCTTTCTTTGTGAGTAAAGACCAGATGAGATTCTGGAAGGCACCCTTTGACAAGATATTTGGCTCTATACTTGCGTAACCAGGTGAAGCTCCATGGTCCGAGACATACAAAAGGTCAGGAAAAGAGACCTAATGATTTTTGCTCTGAAATAAAGATTATCCCTGCTCTGTGCTGCACAGCTTCCTACCTAACCATTACATGGAGAAGAAAAAAGTGGCCGGGCTTCAATGCCATATTCCACTCTGAGGCTGGAGATGTGAGAAGTTTTGCCCTTTCCTTGCATCCTCCCTAAAAGAGGCACATGTTTCCACTACCCTTAAAGCAACCAGCTCGTTTAAGTATAACCTCTCAGGCTATGAGGCAATGAGACAATGAAGGGTCCTTTACTAAAAGAATTTTGGTAAGCTTAAATATAACTGGAAGGTGTTAGATTTGTAATACTGGTGGAATCCTGCCTGGCTGGAATTGTCATCAACAGTCTGGAAACAGGCAAGCAGTATTCCTTGTTGGTTCCACTTGATCTGTCATCAGCTTTTGACATACAACCTGTACCCATCAGATACTGTTATCAAGACTATTCTCTGAGGACATGGGGCCAGGGTGGTACAGTTGATGAATATTGCATGGTGTCTAAGTTTACCGTGTCTTGTACACCATTTAAGGATAAAAAGCCAAGGCAAATGCACATATAATGTAATATATGCTTTTGTGCTTTCTCTTTTGTATGAAAAAAAAAAAAGAAGAAGAAAAGAAAAACCACAACTATTTTTATTCTACAATTTTCCCAGAAATCTCCCAAGGAGTGAGAAAGTTTGTCTAAAATTAATGAAATTACTGAGATCAAGTTAATGCTTTTGAAGACATTTTGAGGAAAATAATGCTGTCCCACAATTAATTTCCAAGATGAAAAACTAACTCTATGAAGTCAGTCTCAAAAGCCTGGTCAACTTGTCAAAACTTAAGCCATAAAGGAGAAGCAGAAAGGACAGTTATTCTTTAAGTTTATGGATTCAGATTCAGCTCCTTAGAGCCTTTCTATCCCTAAGGTAGATTACACAATCTTCACAGCAAGTGAAGGATAACCTGTAAGCTCTAGGGATACAAGAAGTTTTAAATCCATCTTTTGCAAGCAACAGAAATAGCAGCTACAGACGACAGAATCTACAACCCTGCCTAACCTCTTGATCATTTCTCTCATCAGACAGAAGATACAAACAGAAGATTCAATTTCAGTCAGATTTTCTCTCTCTTCTACTTTGTTCCGAAAAACTCAGCTTAAGTTGCACTTATCATTTTGCCACCTTCTATTCAACTTCCCCCAGGCCCCAGACTTCTTCCTGACAGGTTAACCACAGGTTACAGTTTACCCCTGTTGCTCCCCAATTGCATGCCCAGCCTGAGTTACTGCTAAGTGTTTCACATTTTAGCCAGGAACTTTATGAGAATACTCAGAAACCCCATGATGCAATTTCTGTAGTAAGAGGCATTAAGCCAACACTAAGATGGGACCAGACTACAGTCTACGAGACTTTAACAAAAGAAAAATTTACTGAGAAGAGTACCAACATGGTGAAAAATCATTTGTCATCACTATGCTAAAAGGTTGTCTAATACGAATAACTTTTAGACATAATATCTATGTCTCTAAGCTACTAATTCCATTAACATGTATCCCATTAGCAAGCTATGTATTTACTCTTTTCTTCCTGTTCTTCATGCAAGCAGCCGAATCTCCACTAAAAAATATCTGAGAACAGAGAAAGGCAACACAAGACTGAATTTTGACTATGAAAAAAAAATCACACAGAATGTATGTTACAGAAATAGTAATAGGAATGAATATGGATGGAATTATTTTTGTGTATTTAGCTTCATGTGATTGCCATTATTTTTGTGTGCATACGTACACGCACACTTTGATACTGGATTAATTTCTTACAAGAAACAAAGTCAATACGAAAACACTATGAATCTTCAACATAATTATAGAAATTGAACTAATAATAATTGTTAAGTTTAAATTAATCTTCCTCTTAATTGTGCTCTAGCCACTGGGGAAAAGTGGAAGGGAGAAAGGTATCTGATTTTAAGATGTTGGGGACAGAGGTACAAAATGATTTATTATCCTTACTCGTCTCGACACTGTAGCGTTAGATCTTTCTTTGAGTTGAGGATCTGTTGGGAGACTTGTCCAGATGATATAAGGAGTATCATACTTAGCTCTTAGTCTGGGGCATCGTTTGAAGATGAAATCAATAAGGAAAAACTTGATTCCAGCATAGAGTCCTGAAAAAAATAAATCACTATGGTATGCATTTGTAAAGGCACTGAGAAAATCACAGTTTTGACCATGTTTGAACAAGTTCATGAAGGAAACCAAATTATTTAAGTCTCCTCATTCACAGTGCTAAACCAGTCCTTGGTGCTACTTGGAGTCTTCTTACAATGGCAGCAAAACCTTTTTCCCCTTCCTCACCCACAGATCTCTCCCCTTCCCACGTTCTTACAAACACAAAGTTTCTTACTATGTAGAAGAGCATTGAAATAATTCAAACATACAAAGTTTATTACCAAAAACATCTTGAAAACATAATATACTTCCAGAATAGAAAACATGTCAGAGCACTAAGCTCTACAGTTACTTGCAAAAATTTATACGGCAACAGAGGGCTCTCACGTACTGCATTAACCTCTACCTTCCAGTACAGCATGTCTTATCTTACCTTCTGTGACAGAAGGTACTCTCGTGCATTCTAACAGATTAAAAAGGGCTTGAAATACTCTCTTAAGACTTCAGTGAATGAGATTCAGATCTCCTAAGAGTCAGAGCAATAAAATAATACCTCATGCTTATAATTCAATAGCTGTATCAAGCAAATCCATACATATGTTTAGGTTAACAGGGTTTAAAGGTTTGAAGTTCAGCTCCACTGAAGCTAATACTCTTCCGATCATCTCATTACCTCAAGAAAAAGACCATAAAACCAAAGATCTTGGTTCACACTCATATCTTGTCATTTTCTATTCATACCAGTTTTCCCAACCCTACCATCCTCAAGCCTTCTGTGTGTGTTTCATGTACAAGGAAGTATGAGCAAAAAAAACAAAATACAAGACTTCTTCTAAGTCTTGGAGCTGACAGTCTGAAAATCTCTCCTAAAAGCTCATCACAGACTTCCCCACTTTAAGGACTAAATGTATTCTCCAGTCTTTGTCTATTAGATTATGTATTCAGATGTGGCTTTCAGAAATGCATGCAACAAACAATGCCAAGCTCAGTGAAGACACTTTACAACACTGCATTATTTATTAATGTAGGGTATTCTTTCTTACACTCCAAAATTCCCTCTCTGAAGATCATGCTAAATTTTAAAGCATTAAGTCTAGACTTTAATAGGTCAATTATTTAATGTGTTTACCCATTGCAAGTCCAATAATCCTGTAGGGCAAAAAGCAGGATGCAATAAAAGCTGCCCATAGAACGATGTAGAGCTTCTGTGTTATTTCTGGTTGGACCCACATGAACAAGCTGAAAACAAATAAAACCAAAACTGTATTACCACGCTTTCCAGATGTTGTCTTTATTTAAAAAGGACAAAAAAAAAAAATTAACTTATATAACTTACTTTTTAATTTTTTCCAGTATGTCTGCCATCTTCCCAAAAAGATTCTGCATAAGAAGCAAGAGAATTAAATCCAATTCTTGTGTTACTTTGGAGGGTTTTTGTCCACGTATTAGAAACCAACAAAGTTATCTTACAGAATAAGCAATCCCTGAAAGTGATTTTTTAAAAAATCATTTTTTAGCCATTTACAGACTTCACAACTGAATAAATACAGCACTGAACAGCAACATTCAACAACTTCTAATTTAACACCTTGTTCTTCAATTCAAATTTGGTTATTAGAAGTGAAAGAAGTTTTTCAAACTCACTGTTATAACTGGAAACTGTTTGTATCACTGCAAAAAATTTAAATTGCCAGAATTTGGAAGCAAGGAGCTTCTGTTAGTTGGTAACAAAATGGAAACCTGGTTGAATCATTAGAGCACCGAAATTTTAGGAAGTGCTTACTGAGATTGTCAAATGTTGGGCTATTCGCTTTTTTTAATGGGATTTTTATGATACACCCTTGAAGATTCCATATAATTCTTACAGATACAAATAGACCACTTCTCTGGATTAACAGTGTTATTCAGCAACCTTCTCTAACTGATCCTTGCTGTCACAACACCTGTAAATTTCATCTTCCAAACGAACTTTGAGATGCATTCATATAAACATAAGCTGCAGTTCAACTCTATGGTTGACTCAATGAACTACCAGTGTAGCTAACCAAAATGATATAGCTGAGAGAGTCTTCCCTCATCTTTTGCCACGCAAACAGATTTCAGGCTAAGGTGGTGGTGTTTAAAAACCAGACTGTTCTGGTGACAACTGTTAACTAACACATCTAAACATGCAGCAACCTTCACCTTAAAACTTGAAGGGATAAAGTCTCAAGCTAATTTTGTGACTAGCACATTTGTGGTATGGACCTATGTTCCAGTACTTTTCTAAGATTCACTGCCTGGTCTACATTTTCAGAAACTTGACTGCATACTGTAGGGAAAAAAAGAGTCAGAAATGATTTCTCTTCCCCTTTGGACTTTGTTCTGAATCATGACTTGGAGAACGCCAACCAGTTTTCCAAAGCATTTGGCCATTTCAGAAGCTCCAGGCATCCTATTGGTAGTTCTATTGCTTGTAAGTAAAGAATGTGAGAAAAGTATTGTTTAAGCACTTGTTTTCACACCATCTGTAACAGGCTGGGTAGGTGCTCTGACCACTTCAGAACGAACCTTTTTGTTTTAGGGAAGAAGCCAAAGAGATGAGAGTAGCACAGTACCTGCGCCTTCTGAGCCACATCTAGAACAAGCTGAAACTTTTCAGACACCGTCAGATCCTCTTTTGGAGGTTCCTTGAGCAAGAAAGAGAGATAACTGATTAATTTTTGTCTCAGATGGAAGTGACATTTTACAAAACTACTCACAACAATGCGACTCCTCCACATTCTTGAAAACAATAGTTTCACTTTAAACAATCTCTAAATGTAGCAAGTTCCTCCCTTGTTTTAGATCTACAGAATATATTTTTCACTGATGGTTATCTTCAGCTATGAATGCTTTTCCTCCATGGTATATACAAATATGAGTCATACGAGACTGCAGACAAAAGACAATATGTCTTTGAAGAAATGCAGTTACAATGGCTTTCAGTCTATGCCACAGACCTAGAGTGACTTATTTCTGGTCTAGCAAGGAAATGTCATTTTTAGAAATTTTGCAACTTTTTTTTCCACTAGATTACTGATCTTTTAACAGTATTGGTAAGTCTCAGTGCACGATTTGAAATTCAAAGAACTTCATCTTACATTAGTACTTCAAACAAAAAAAAACATGTGAAGTTAGATGGCAATTCAGGTTAGAAGGGACCTTAAGAGGTCACCTAGTCCAACTTACTGCTTAAAGTAGGTTCACAAGTAATAATTATAATTCATTACAAACAAAACACAACACAAGGCTTCTTTTAAGTTCCCACAGGATCTACCTTGGCCCCAGTTATTACATGAAAGTTTATTCCAGAAATTTCAATCAAATTCAGAACATTTTATGAAGCACCCAAATATAAGAGCACTATTAGTTTCTAAGTGGCAAGAGAAAGAAGTTGTTACATCTTTATTTACACCTTATTCTTCTTTCCTGTCTCAACTACTCACACACATAGAAAGATTGTGAAAGTGCAGCTTTTAACATAGTCGCATAGACCAAACTGATCAAAGACTTACCACAGGTTCAGAAACTTCAGGCACAATACTCCACTGTATTCTCCAACCCCTAGAAGTTACGGAAATAGTTAAAGAGAGCAAGTATTTCTTTTCCATCTGCCAACATGGATTGGTTCTAAGAGGCTGAAAAGCAGTTTTCTGCAGTAAGTAAAATGGCTTTTAAAAAAAAAACACTCAAAAACCAACAAGGAGCCTACAACACGACAAAAGTAGAAGGAGCCAACCACAAGTGGCTTTAAATGCATATATATATATATTTAACAATATTAGCTAAGTAGATACTGCATGGAATCAGGTACACTGCTTGTGGATTTTATCATAAAAGTGGACTGCGTGCACAGAACAGATAATGAGGATTTTTTTGTGAGTGAACGAATTGCATAAACATATCCAGGAGCCTCTTTGGTCTTGTTAATTTTCAAAGAATGGAGCATCAGACTGCAAGTATTAAGCAAGAAATTAGAAAATGATTTTGTAAGACACACACTGAAAGGTCCCCATCTCAATTTTAAGGGGAAAAAAATCATAAGCTTATAATAGCATTTTAAAAGATATTCTCAGCACAGAAAGAAGAAAAAAGGATTTTTTAAGAAGCCTTAATTTTTAATAGAGACCAAGTATACAAATGGAAGACTCTGGATATAAGAGCCAAAGAAAAAGAATAAATTGCAATTTAGGTGTAGGTGAAAATTCTCTCTAGGAAGCTGCAGGCTTCAATATGTAAGGTGATATTCGAGATATTCTTCAATATGTAAGGTGATATTCTGAATACTGCAGGGTATTTTTATTTTCGATTCTTTAAGTATTAAGAGGTTTGTCTGAGAACACGCAGTCTCATTTATGATGACCCAAGCCGTGGCAAATAAAGATAATTCCTAAGTGCATTCAAAGATTATAGAATTAAGCAATGAAATCATAGATACTGGAGTTTGAATTCTAGCCTGTAAACTTAATTCACAATGTTAGAAAAAGTAACAGTTTACAAATCAATACAAGAACAAAAAATCCCCATTCAAGCAAAGTGTTACAAGAAAATAATCTAGTATTTAAGTACATACATACCTGGCTATGAGGTAATTTAGGGACAACCTCAAAATTGCTAAAAATAAGAACATAGGAATGGCCCAGCCATGCCATACAGCATTCATGTAAATCTGCAGATTGTGAAGGAAAAGAAAAAAAGACACAGATTACAAACTTAGGTACAGTGAGTCACTCACATTTTCCCACGGTACTGCCGGGTTCAGGAGAATACAACTCAGATCATGAATATTAATGAATTTTAGCCACTCCAGGATTGACAACAGTAATGCATTAATGAATGTAAAGCTGAAACTATAAGGCTGAACCAAATCTCCAGAGATAACACTTAAATAGCTCTCAGCTGCACAAGATCGACTATTTCCAAAGTTGCAATTATGTGAAGATGTGGGGAAAAAAAAATAATCATAAATCTTCAAGTCTGAATCTACTACATAAACATGATATGGTCTAATATCTTATAAAATCTGTAGAGTTGGAAAGGACCTTTAGAAGTCATTTAGTTCAACTCCCCTCACTGAATAGGGACACCACAGCTAGATCAGGTTGCCTAGAACCTTGTTCAGCATGGCCTTGAATGTCTTCAAGGCCAGGGATGAGCTGGACCAGGCTAGGTCAGTGAAAGAAACACTGTAGAAGAGGAAGAGCTAGGACAGTTATACCCTCACAGGGCATCAGGACAACTCACTGTTTTATTTCAGATCAATTAAATCCCAAACTTCAGTGGTGAGAAAGTCTCCTCCTCAGTATTCTTTCAGCTGTGCAGTGCAAAGTATCATTCAACAAGGCTCTATAACTTACAGAGGTGGATCATTTAATGGAAAAGTGTGTAGCATTTTCACCAAAAAGATTAATTCTGATAAAATCAGTTAGAACTACTGTTTATAATTTCCTCTGACATTCTAAATATTGTGTCTACAGCACAACCAAAGGAATTTAGATCATTTCATTAACACGTAGAAGAAAAAAGAACAAATCAAAACTCCACTAAATAGTTATGTCACAGCAGCATGCAAACTTTCTTACACTGCCCTATGGGAACACTTAAATTTAGCTCATGGGAACACTTAGATTTAGTTCACAGATCTCATGTTGGCACATTAAATGAAACTAAAATCAGGGTGCTTTGTCTCTCATCACTAAGTGTGACTCTAATCAATAGAAAAGAGCACTGATGGTGAAAGATATCTTACTATCAAGTATAGCCTCTATCAGCCTTTCAGCTCCAGAAAAAGAGAGATTTTGCAGAGGCTGCAGTAACCATCATCAGTTCACTGACCAGGGAGACAGGAAGCAAAGAATATGAGAACAATGTCCATATTGTTCCAAGTTATTTTAACAATTACAAAACAAATTTGGAATGTACAACTGAAATGGCTCTGAAATTTAATTTAAATGGCAACTACACCGTATCTTTTGTTAACTGCAATCCTACTATTTGACTTGACTTCAACGTAATCCCTCTGAATATATGGCAGTTTCAATGAATTTCCATAAATAATATATTTTAAAATAAGTTCTTATAACTTCTGGAGGAATAGCATAACTTACAATAAAGGCAATAGCAGAAGTGTAGATAGAATACCAGTCTGATAAGGCAGAAAGGTTCTTCACAAAATTAGTAACAGGTTTGGCACCTCTCTCTAAACAGAGCAGAGAAAGAACACAATTATTAGAATTAGCAGACAGTGGGGTTAAGTCACTTGTAAACATCAAACAACAAAATCAGAAAGTTAGTAAGAACACTCAAGGCATGTAAATATAAAAAAGCCGTATCAAAATTAAGGAAAACTAAAATGTAGAGACCCATCAACGTAACAACAACCAGTTCAGTAATGCATTTTCGAAAACTGAATTGTTATTCAAGATAAAAGTTATATCTAAACTCTTAAGTGCACATCAAATAAATAAATCAAGATTTGCATTATTTTTAGAAGGGTAACTCGGATGCCTACAGCAGTCTGTCCTGAGCTCTGTTCACACTGCTCCAAAGAACTCAGCATAGGTCAGCCCACTGTACTGTAAAACAAGCTAAACTAGCCTGACTGGACTCCAAGCCACCAACGAGCAATTCACTGTTACTTCAAAAAAGATGACCTCAAACCAGGTTACATATCTCTTGGCTGCACTTCTGCTGCAGTCAAACTGTTAGCAGGACTTGGCTGCTTACTCTTTCTAAGGCACAGCACAAGACCTCGCTGCCTGTCTCTCAGCTCTGCAGACCTTTGCTCTTGCTGAGTGACAAATCTGTACAGGGAAGGGCACTGCTCCCATCTGCAGACACACTCAGCCAGGCAGCGGCAGCAAAAGCAGCTCTTTTTCAACTCCCTAAAATACACTTGTCCTTCACTCTTCCTATTCCTATATGCTTTTTTACCACTTAGCTAAGCAACACAGCAAAACAGGAAGGGGCTGTTGCAAGAAGACCTTTGCTTTTTCTATTGAAAAACACTGCTTTTGCCTCTCCTACTGATAAGAGTAAATATTCTTGGAAAGGGGAGCCCAGAGGTACCCACCCTTGTTTGCAGCACAGCTCACAGCTTTGAAAGGCTGTCCTCAAGAGAGCCTGCAATTTGCTGTCCTAGTTTGTTCGGCTTGAAATTCAGCTAGCCTTGGTGCATTCCCTATGGGAAGTGATTAAACAGCCAGATTTCCTTGAGCATCAGTGACTTAAACAAAGCCGTGGATGAAACAAGTGGATGGGCAGACTCGAGGCTTCAGACAAGGCACTGACTTGAGCAATGCTTCCAGCAGTTCCTCCCATCTGCTCTGTTTCACCATCCCACACCAAATCTGCAGGGAAGGTCACCACTTGGAAAGCACTGCTGATGGAAAGGCCCTTGAGAGCTGCAGGTGGCAACCAGGCACCCCTGAACAACAGGCACCTTTGAGAACCACTCAAAGCATAAGCTCAGTACTCTTTTTTAAACTACTCAAAAGGCAAAGCACATTCACTACAAGGAACAGGTCACAGGTATGCTCCCAAAGTACTGGTATTGATTCTAAGGATACTAAAATCACAATTATACTGAGATTAAAGACCCTTATGCGCCTCCCATCGACAATACTATAAAGATTTGAGGCACAAAACAGCCTTTTTTTTTCAAGCTGTAGCAATTCTTGGTTGTACAGAACTTCTAGAGGGTTTAACTACTTAGTTTAACCTGCCACCACCCATCCTTCACCTTCCAATACACCTCACTAAGAGAAAAAATTCAAGACCCACTCATAGACTAACCTATCCTCCTTTGAAAGCATAAGCTAAAAGCCCAGCAAGCAAACTGCAAGGAGCTTGGGAAAAAGTATGTGGGCAGCTCAGGAATAAGCATCTTGCCACTGTAGAAATAACCTGTTCTCACTTGTTATGTGCTTTCACATTTTAATTAGCACTACATTTTTACCACTGAGATACTTTGTGCAATGCTAGATGCTAGATTTAAGGCAATTTAAGTTACTTTGCACTCCAAGCACTAATGCAGGATTTCAGAACCATTCCTGCTTTTGAACAGGCAGAAGTATTTCTAAACTTCATACGTTGCATGCAGCAGTCCTCGCAATAAAATCACTAAGAACTACTTGCAGAAATTGAAGTACTTTTAATACTTACTTAATCTTCTCATATTTTCAGTCAACCTGAAAAAAATCAATAAAAGAAACTTGTTAAAAAGACAACAAGTGAATTATATCGAAATGCAGTCATGCTCCCCTGGTCTCTGGAACACTGCTCACAGTTATAAATTAAACGTTTGTACATCTAGCTTCATTCTTGCCTCTTATGAAATGTGCTTCTAGTAATATAGGCTATCTTGCATCAAATCAAAAATTGAAATGTAAAAGCTCTGCAGCCTAACTAAGCCTTAGCCCACATTTTGAGAAGTGCATGGCAGAGCCTGCTAAACAATTCTTCTACCTAAGGTTGCAGATGGAGTTTTGTGTTTCATCCAAGGTACTCACAAACCATTTGAGATAGCTTTAGTTTAATTACTCCTGATACAAACACTTGCTCATATCATCTAAAAGGTGCTGATTTTTTGTCTTTGAAGAGAAGCAACTTGTAAAAACCCAACAATTCCTTTCAATCATGTTGGAGATTTACCTTCTAGCACTAAGTGGCTCCTCTGTTTCCACTGTGTTCTCCTCTGGTTGAAATCTGAAGTCCTCAACATACTCCCCAAATTTGTCACAAAACCACTTCTGGAGTCTTGAACATACAGTGTGACTACATTTATCTACAAAACAAAGAAGCACTCTGTATCAGGATATTACTAGAAAACATCTTTGTATAAAACCTCATGTGCTCCGTATGCTGTTTTTGGTAAGATAGTATTCTTTGTAACAGCATTTCTGTCTTTCAGTAACACTTCTCCTGGAAGTTCACTATGTGATTTAGTTCTGCCATTTCACAGAAACAGAGACTATGCCATGCTTGTAAAGATGACTGAAGAAGATTCCTGCATCCAGCACAAGTTTTGCTGTAAGTACAGCACATGGGAACACCTCACTATACAACTACAGAAATTACTGAAACACTCTTAACAGATGAGAACTTTTAGCAAACACTAACAAACTTTTTGCTGTGTTCTGTTAACAAAGGTCTGACTCAAATCTCAGCACTCCTGTTGTGCTGATGGGTCATCCAGAGAAAAGGAAGTGTAAAGCAAAACACTCCTGAGCAGAGAATAGGATGATCACCTTACAGCTATGCTAATTTGACAGGAAAAGGAGATGGAAAGCAACGAAGTACTGCATGCTTTCTTTATGCTGGTTTCAGTGGAAGTACGTAGCAGGATTAGGCAGTGCAGATGAGAGCAGAACACTCATCTTTTGTGTTGTCTCTACCTCAGAAAATCACTTTCTAGCAGCATTCTTCGGAAAGAAAAGTCAATAAAACAGTGTAAAAGAGGAGATGAGTCACAGCTCCCCTTTAGATATTGAAAGGCTGCTATCGGGTCTCCCTGGAGCTTTCTCTTCTCCAGGTTGAACAGCTCGACATGCAAAAAGTCAGACAACAGATTTCATTACATTCCTGAAGGTCGTCTAATTAAAAATATATATATATCCTTATTCAAGCATATAAAATCATCTACAAAAACTAAAAGCAGAATCATATGCAGACGTAAGAATCTGCTCAGATGCTCTTACTACTTGGCTTCTTCAAAAGTCTGATTCATGACCAAGCAAGTTTTCCCATAACATCTTATTTTCTGGAAGAGCTTCAAAAGAAACGAGTGGAAAGAAAACGAACTGCATCAAACTGCTAGTACAGATCTGACCAAGATTACCTGCTCCATTGGCCTGTGTCTGTGGCTTTGCAGGTTGTTGAGCTGCAGATACCTCCTCAGCTCTGCAAAGAAAAACAGAAACAATGCAAAATCCTGCAAGTTAATTAAAGAGAAAACCAAACGTGCGTCCTCTTGCAGGATTAAAATTATCACAGTACGCTGCATTCAGGATCCAGGGAAATATCACCATGTAACGGATAAGTGTAGTTTAGCCATTTTCTGTCAGCAACCACTCAGCCTGATCTTTTAACAAAATATTTTAGTATCATTTGGTTGCATTACTTATGTCTTTGCATTTTATGTTTATTGCAATGCTGCCAGAAAACTCTTCAGAGCCCTGACTCTTCCCACAGCAATAAATGAAAAGGGATTCCATACTGCAAGCTGATAACCACAGTACTCAAACAATACCACAGTTTATTATATGACCCTTGAATTCTGCTGCTGTTAGTACAGTCAATACCACTCATCTTCACAGTGAGAAGAGCAGATACCAAGAATTATTTCAAATGATACATTGTTAGCTCTCAGTGCGCAGATGCCAAGCCAAGATGAAACTGTATTAAAAAATAAATAAATGCAAAATTCATGTATCAGTGTGAAAAACAGAGATGATAATGTTCCAAAGCCACACAACAAGAATCAGGCATCACTGGTTTCATCTTTCAAGACAGATCAAGAATAATGCTCTCATTCTTAAAACCACGCGTTTTGGAAAACAAGAACCATCTGGCCATTCTGCACACGTATAAGGCTCCACATCTGCAGGATCCATAGCCTCCAACTGCTAAAGTGTCTTGAGAACACTTCCAGCATCAGTTCATCAGCCTTTAGCCATCCATGCAGACATGCTACAGAAAGATTTCTCTAATGAAGAAGCAGCTTTGCAACAGAACAGCTGCAGCAAGCTTTTTGTGACACAGAACTGTATAACCAAAAAGGTTATTATTCAAAACAATAACATGTTAGCTGTGTACTTTCACTGACACCTATTTAAGGAGACAAGGTAGGTGCTTTCAAATGTTCGTTCCATCTCTCACTCCTCAGGAAAGGAATCAAGTGGGACGGATGCAGGTCAGCAAGAGGAGATCACAGTGCATAGGCAGGTAACAGAATATAGATGGGTTTATAGGCATCTTGCCTTTCTTCCAAGAAGTACATTAGGTAAAATCTCACTGTATTGTCTGCACATGGCAAAGGCTTCTGTGAATTTGTGCATTCTGACTCATTAAGATGGAAAAATGACAGGGCTAATTACAAGCACTCCCCATACATAATGGATTTTCTACGTTCCTGTTTATTTCTAAAAGGAACATTTAGAAATAGTTTATTGATTTGTAAAGTAACTGGATGTCAGTCAAGGTGAACTCAATGGTTTCATCTTTGAAAACCACTTGTTTTCACCCCTCTGCAGATCTTTTCCACACTGTTTCTATATTTGCAGCAACTCTTCAAATTTTCTCAGAAGTAATCTAAATACCAGCAGGTTTTTTTTTTCCCCTAACTAAACTTCCACTTGTGTTTCTCTGCAATTTTTCCCCAGTTCTGTACAGCCCTGAGTTCTCCACCCAGACATTCCTTCTCCTTGCGCCTTCTCACACATGCATCCAACTCCATCCCTCTAAAGACAACAAGCACTGAATGTGATCAAATTTGCACAGATTATTGCATAGCAGTGTCTTTCTCCCAACACACTTCTACAGTGACTCCATACACGTGGGACATTTTTAGTCACCGTCTGTCACTGCCACCACGTATCGCTGAAAACTCATTTTGGTAGGAAGGCCACAGTCATTCACAGGCAGGTTCCCATTGCTTGAGCAGCGTCCTGGGGGGATGTCACACCTGAACAGCTCCGGTGACAGAATGGAGATGGGATCCCACCATCAACAACCATCAGAGCCTTCAGGCTGGGTCTTCCTTTGACATGCTGGGATCTATTTTCAGAAGCAGCTCAGCGTCATTACTCTCTATGTTAGTTGGAAAAAAGTCAAGAAAGATCTCATCCAGCAACAGTCTGGAATACCAGGCTTACTGCCTTCCTCAGTAGCACACCAGAGTCTGGCTCTGGCCATTCCTGGTGGTTTTTCCATTTGTTCATTTTTTGGCACTGTTTTACTTGCCATCTGCCTCTCACTCTTTCCCCATGAAGAACATGACCTTTATGAATCACCAGGTTAATGACAACTCATTACTGCACCTGTGAATCAGGTTATAATTAGCCATCTCAGACAAATTTGGTTCAGGAAGCTCAAAATTCATTCTTTAGGCTTGAAAACCCATTGGGAAGCCCAACTCACTACAGCAAGACCCCTGATGGGCAGGAATCATCCTTCCTACAGTTTCTGAACCTCTTCTCATGCCAGAGACCAATTAGAAGGCAGGAAAATATGAACTGTCTTTGAAACAACACAGAAGGTTGTGTTTTGCTGCAGACTTCCTAACTGCAGCCTGTACAGAAGAAAACAAGCTGCATTAATGCCTCTGTGAGCGTGCTTTCCACCCAGAAAAAAAGCTGTGGTCAGTAAGGCTAACTGGCCATCCTCCTGATGGAAGGGCATGTTTATGCAACTACAGATTGAACCCACTTAGAAGCAAAGGCTGATTAAAACAGGAAATAGCAAGCTACAGCTAAGAAAAGATGAGCACAAGTGTGGGAATTCTTTTATACACACGTGGCAGGGAAGCATGGATGTTAGAGCTGCTCATGATGAGTACATGTGCAATGTTTAAAAATGACAAGCACACATCAGTGAGGCTTCCACTCAATTCTGCCCCACAGAAACACACAAAATGGTGCCAAACTGTTATTTTCATAGCCATATGACCCAAATGTTTAGGGAACCTTGATGCTGAACTGCTGCTCGTTTATCGTATCTAAATATTTTTGCTTTGTGTGTCTTTAGCCTTGACTACAGCTGTGAGTTGAACTGAATGTGAATCAAAAGAATCTTTCCAAAAAACTACACGAAGACCTGACCTACTGCACACAGCCTTACAACAGCTACAGGGCTGTTCTCAGCCATGTGCACTCTTCCTACAGACTAGCTCTAATACTGAGCTCACAAACCCATCATCATTCCTTTGACAGCTTTTCTGAAGCCAGTTTTGTCTCTGTTGGATCTCAAAGAAACACATGCACACTTCCATGGAAAGCACCTTCCAATAACAGAAACAAAAATATTATGCAGAAATGAGGTATTTTCATGGCTCAGTTTAAAGACAAATCAGTCAGATATACATGGCATCTCAACCAGAGGGGCTGTTACATACTTGAGTTAGAATACTTTCACGTTTTCCATTTCCCTCCCATTAAAATACACCAAATACTTTAGGACGCTTTGTCCTTCCCACACAGATATTCCCACATTTTACATGGCTAATACAGTTTGTACTTTCAGAAACAAAATAAAAGCTCTCAGAAGAACTGTTATCAACTCAAAGTTA
Organism: Lagopus leucura; assembly: GCF_019238085.1. NCBI lineage: Eukaryota > Metazoa > Chordata > Aves > Galliformes > Phasianidae > Lagopus > Lagopus leucura. Next base: position 14,786,306 of record NW_024962265.1, on the reverse strand, counting down.
TGCAAGATCTCATCTAAATATCTGTGGCCAGAGAAAAACAACAAAAAAAAAACAACAAAAAAAACCCACAACACCCCAAACTACTCTTTACAGGAGGTAGATTTGGTGACAGGCTGATAAGTTAAAAATAATGAGAAGGACAGTTCAGCCAGATGGATTTGTTAGCAATCCCAGCGCAGTACCACTGCCAAAAACCTGACCTGGGTGTCAGCTTCTTGCTACCTGTGTGCAGTCCCAGCCTAACAGGTACCTTTCCAGTGGAGAAAGTCTTCAGTGAACAGCTATTTTCACTGTCATGCAGAGCATCTTCTCAAGGGATGCCATTCAGCAAGGGGCCAGTTAGTCAATAAAAATGCACAATACAGAAGAAACGGTGGCTTATGTCAAACCACTGTCTATTCTTCTTAAAAATAGCTCAAGAGATTCATATGAGACACAGCTTGCTGGTAAGTGTTGTTACAGTACTTCGTATTTTTTATTGTGTGACAGAGCTGGAAACAAATTGTAAAACAAGGCAGCAACAGCCCACAATTTACACTAAACAAGCATTACTCATACAAGACTATTCCAGATTATTTATGCATTGTTCCACCAGTAAAATGTTACTGGCTTCAGCTGTTGCACCAAATGCTGGGCTGTCTCAAAGTGTCTATGGAAAACTTGAGCCGAGGGCCTCTTTCTGAATGCTCAGACATACAGTGAACACTGCAACAAACAAATGCAAATCCAACTAAACATCCCCTTCTTCCACTCCTCCCTACAAACAATTTGATGAAATAAGCCCATGCTCTACACACAAAAAGTATGTCATTAACCCATTGTTCTCTCCTTGTTGCACACTTTGCATGTATTTATACAGCTGCGTGTACTGATCTGCTTCACACATAATTCTGAATACTGGAATAGCTAAAATAATTTCTTTCTCCTTACAATATAGCTTGATTTGTTTTTCATTAGTAGTTCACTTCTGTAAGCAAAGAGGATACATGCAAACATTTTTATAAACATACTACTTGAAGATGACATGGAAACTTAACTGAGACTTGGGCAAATGTTTCTGCTGATGTAAGTACAAATAGTGACTTTCCAAGGCAAATTCACTTAATAAAATTAAGTTGCTAGCAGATATATATTTAGCCTACTATATGCTTGATTGTGTCAACACTGTCTGTAGTAATAACAGAGGTATTTTAAAATGCCTATAGTAAAGTGCAAACAGATAAAAAGCAGTGGAAAAGAATTTCACACAATGAGCACGGTGTAACAAAAAGCCTAGGTAAACCAATTTTTCTTCTGAGTGTAAACTGGAAAGCAGTTTCAATATATTTTTTTTGCTGTTGTATAAATGTCTGCCCAAAAAGACTGAAATGTTAGCAACACGAATCAGAAAAAGACTTGGATAAAATGGGTAATTGGCTGAATGTAAACCTCAAGTGCAAGCCAAGTTCAAAGGGCTAGTGTAATCCTTAAGATATCTAAATGGGAATACAGCATTGAGGGGCAGAGGTCATGCCACATTAGTTTAATAGTGGCACACTTGTTAGAGATTTTCTCTGATTATGGTTATCCACAACCCAACACAACAGATGTTGACAGTTCGAGAGAAAACACTGAGAGCTGAAAAAAAGCCCAAACATTTGATAAACAAAGACCAAACTCTTTTCTCTGTAAAATGCTCATACTTGCAAGTCACAGTCAGACCCTTATTTGGCCAATATCAGATCCTGGGACACCCCCATTGCTTCCTGTAAAGAGCAAGTCCACACACAGGACGGTGGGCACTTCCTACAGAGGAAGCCCTTGTCCTTCTTCAGAACTCTCAGTTAGAATGGAATAATTCTCCCCCTTCTGTGATGGGCATGAACCCAGGTGTTCCCCTCTCAGAAGAAAGCCTAAGGTCCAGAGTTGATGGTACAACCAGTACTGTACTCAGCTGTACGGGATTTGCTTACTTTCAGCTGGGATGGAATTGTTTTCTTCAAAGTGTCTGGTATAATGCTATGTTTTGGTTCTAGAAGAAAAACAATATTGATAACACACCATTGCTTACAGTTGCCCACTAAGCAGCGCTGTACAGGGCCAAAAAGGCCCAAAGAGCTGGAAGGGAACAGAATTAGGATAGCTGACTTAAACTGGCCAAAAGGATATTCCATGCCATATGACATCAAGTGGAAGGAGTTCTGGAGGTGGTGGGAGTTCATCTCTCTCTATTCTGCTGCTTGGGGGTCTAGTTGGGGGATGACAGGCAATTGCTTGTGCATCACTTGCTATACACATTTTTATATACATAGTGATAACTAGTTTCCATTTCTCTATCTCAGTAAATAGTTTTATCTCAACCCACCAGTTCTAGTTTGTGTTGTTTTTTTTTCTTTAATTCTCTCCCCTGTCCCACTAGGAAGCAGGGGAGTGAGCAAATGACTGTGTGGTGCTGCCTGGTTGAACCACAGCAGGTAGCACAGTAGACAAAAAGGTGCCCTGAAGCATCAGTTTCACCTACTAACATTCACACTTTATAATGCTGTTATGGGGCAAACAGATATTCTCAGCATGGGAACAGGTCCAACTTTGTCCCTCTTCCACTGTTCCCAGCAGTTCATTCAAACAATGAATCTTCAGTCTAGACACTAAATGGAAGTTACATGTGCATGCAGCAAAGCCAACCAGCACAGGAGGTGAAAAACGGTCTCCTACTTCACAGCTCTGAGAGCAACCATAAAACCATAGAAAAAATTCCCAAAACAGAACCATGCAGGTCACATTTCCAGTGCATGACCACAGGACTGGCTTGCAAGGACCTCACAGAGCCTCTTCTAAGCATACAGCGTGGGTCAGGACTGCACATGGACCAATCCTGCATGGAACCAGTGATTTTGACAAAACATCAGCCAAAATAAAAAAAACTAATGCTGTACTAGGTTTTGAGAGTAAGAGAGTAAGAGTATTTCATCTGCCATATAAAAGCCTCGGTGAACCTACAGTGTGAACACAGACTTTTCATCTTAAGACAGAAGAATTAAAGAATAGTAACTGAAGCACTGAAGGGAAACACAGGAAAATCTGGAACTCTACAGTCTGCAGAAAAGAGTAAGTGACCAAAGGTAATACTTAAGCTGAATGCTTAACAGTTACTCACTTCTGTGATTAACTCAACTCTAAGTAGAGACACTAGGAAATGTATTAAAGAAACAAACTCCCACAACTGCTTCTTCGTAGTTAACAGTGAACTTCTGAACTACTTCCATAGCTTAGCATAGACTACTGAAAGCAAGTAAGCTCACATACTCTCCATAAACATCTCCCATCCCCCTGCAACAGAATACTGGGTGTAAGGGCAGCTGGCCTAACCATAAAAGGATTTTTATGCTCAGCATATGTACTGCAGGAAGTAGCTAGTGAAGTCTGTATAGTATTGGAAATCTCATACCCAGAGCAAAAAGTTTTGCCAGTTTGCTCTTGCCTGTAACCTCCAAATAGCTGGCAGCGTTTACTCTGCACAATTACCAACTCAGCTTGCACTATTTAGTGATGACTGTAGCTGATGTTGAACCACAGCTCCAAGTACTCAGCCAAGTAACCTTAGCTATGCTGAGGACAACAACGCAGGCAAGCGAGTTAGACCATCAGGGTCACCAAGCATCTGCTACAGTTCTAAGATCTAAAGTCTCCATACAGACAGGCAGACTAAGAAGAGACATCATCAAATGTGTTGCCTAGTAGCATCAGGGGAAATGTCTTCAAAACTGTACAAATTTAGGAGTATGGGGAGGGACATAGTCCTCACTGCAGTGGCAAGGAAGGCTCAAATTTCAGCCACTTCCACACATTAAGGACTGTGGTGTGGTACTGGGATGTCCTTGCACTCACCAGAAGAGGAGTAGCACTGACTGGGCAGTCAGGAGATGACAGTGTTTGAAGAGGCAACATATATCCATCAGCACGGCACAGGCTGTGTCATTCAGCATCACACAGTGCATGCTGACAGCTCCATGCAGGTCAGACCCCAGAGATGATAGGAAGAACATTCCAACCAGACAACTGCCAGGACATCTCTGTTGCTATGACAGTACGTATGGTCAAGTAATATGGGAGTACTGCTCTGTACAAGTTGTACTTTTATAGGAAAGGACAGCTTCTTTTTCTGTGAACCACTCGTTTATTTTAAGAGTCTAAACTGGAAATGGATATTTTCACCCAAACTTTCATTCAGTTTGAGACCTCAAGTGGCTTTCAGCAAAGACATTTCTCTTACCCTTCTTTAAGTACTCACTGACTTCATGTTCTAGTTTTCACTTTCCCTGCCTCTTTAAAGCCCTTCCCTTAATGTTTCAGTCTTTGTTTCATCACTCAGCTTCCTGATGTACTTTTACAGGAAAACATAGCTTCTCTCTCCGTGAATTACTCATCTAAGTGAGTCTAGGCTGGTAATTGATGTTTTCACCAAAACTCCTCATTCAGAGAGTCTGAGACCTCAAGTGGCTTTCAGCTATACAGTGAAGACATTTCTCTTACCTTGCTTTAAGCACTTCATTGACTTTTTGTTCCAGTTCTAGCCTCCTCTGTCGTTCCTTTTCTAGTTCTTGCCTTAATGTTTCAGCATTCGTTTCTTCTCTCAGCTTCCTGAGTTCCTCCTCTGTTAAGTAGGATAGAAGAAAAACATTTTGTTATTTTGAAGAACAATAAACCCTAAATATGGCAAATAAGATTTTTTTTGTTGTTTTCTTGTCGTTTCCATTTGGGCTACAGCAAATATTTTCACCATAAAAAACAAATAATTGAGATCTGGAATAACTTCACAAAAAATGCACAGGTATACCATGTACAAAACATTCCATTCTAACTGTTAAAGCAAGTAGAAAAATGACTTCAAAGTTCTCCTCTACAGATACATCCTTTGGTACAAGCTACCTTTAGCTAAATAAAGCTTGACATCTCCTTCATTCCCCACAGAAATAATCAGCAGGAAAGGCTATTTGTTGCTCATAAAATAAAATAATAAAAAAAATCTGTTCCTCCTTTTCCTCCCATGTGTATGGGTAGGAAAAAACAAACACACACTCATGAAGTTATCCAATGCTATATAATTCTCTGTCAACAACTGGCACGCCAGTATTTTCATTCAAGTCAGGTGGATGCATTACAGACTTGAGTACAGCACAGAACAGGTTATGGGATGAGGAACTGAGTTCAAGTTTCTATTTTTTTCCAAGGTTACAGTGTGCCTGACTAAATTCCAAGAAATTATGTATGTATAAACACACCTATATATACACAAATATACATATTCTCTTTCATGAACTATCAACTATGCATAAGACTTTTTTGTGGCTAATTAGCTTTGCTTTTTGTCACTGACAGTATCTTTGTCATGATCTTATTTTAGTCTAGAGCTACAACAGACTTGCTGTCACCAATCACTTTGCCAAGATAGGCACTCAAGAGACGTGACAAAAAGAAGACTGGGAATCTCTTTTGTTCTTTCCTTTTTTTAAATGACAAAATTACTCTATTTTTTGTTCTCTGGGCTGCTGAGTTTTTTAGCTCAGTCTTGGCAGTAAGTAGAACAGCAGGTGTATTTCAGGCTTATAGCAAACCAGAACAGAAATACTTGCTAATTCTACTATCTCCACAGACACAGGAGTTCAAGCTTTACCGTTTTACACGAGTCAACAGATTATGTTCTACCCTACAGCAACCTGTTCTGTTTCTTTTTATATAGTCTTGTAAATTTGTGGTCAATCTGACAGTTTTGATATCTGAACCTTGTCACTTCAATCAGCATGTGCCTTGAGGAGGTCACAAGTCCCACTGCAAGTATTCAGAAGATCTGATAAACTCTCTGCCCCCACTGCACGAGGGGCTCCTGCAGCATCTCCCATCATTTTATCTGCTGTGCCAGTTAGCTGGTGGCAGATTATCCATATTCCTGCCACACTAAGAGGTTTAGAGCACAGAATTAGGAGAGAAAAACATGAAGTGAGAGAACAGCACAATGCAATGTGTTCCACTGGGAGGCTACAGGTTGTAATCCAGCAAACAGGAGTGTGCTGTCATTTCACCACTGATGCTTTGTTAACAGCCCCAGAAAGAAGTCATGAAGCAGAGAAGTCAACTTGTCCTCTAGCAAAAGAACTCCAGATTTATTCTCAAGACTATACTATGCTATATCATAATATGATACAGAAGGAAATCTCCTGCTGTTGCAGCAGAGATTGTTTGCCCTGTAGATAAAGATACAGGCATAAGGGCACATCTTTTTACACAGAGCTGTTTCTAATTACATGTCTACAAGCAATTTGAATTCCAGCAAGAAAACTGTGCTTGCAATTAGCCTTTCCTACACTTTCGAGAGTTTGCATTGCTGCATAACAAGAGCATGCATTCAAATGAACGGAAGCAGTTCTTGTAATTCAAATACACTGGAGCATGTGCAATATTACAAAAGGTTCCAGAGGGAAGATTAATTTCTCAAGACCATTAAAGGGAAAAAAATTCTTTGATAGCTATTTGAAAAATAAAAACTGAAAAAAAGAGGAAATGAATAAGCATTTTGTGTACACAAGAAAACCACAAGTAGTATAAATTAACCTCAGTGCTCTTGAAAGCCTACACAGATCTTCCAGCTTTCATAATCCTTCTTGTTCTGATTGTACTGTGTCTCATCCTATTAAAAACAAAACAAAACCCAGAAACTTGAACACTGGGAGGACAAGAAGAGCCAGATAATTATTTTATGCAAAGGAGGCAGAGTAAAAGGGTGCACAATGAACAAGACAGAACTCCTATAAAACAAGGCAAAAAACACAGCATCTGCTAGTACTCCTTAACTTTCAAGTATGCAACTTTGCAATTTAAACCCACCTCAGCTCTGCTCGTTCCATTCTTTAAAGCAGCATTTGTTGCTGCTTTGGCAGCAGTATGGGTCTGGCGTTGTAAAATCTCCGTGTCTGGTGAGTTAAATACGCCAAGTTTGCTAAGCAACAGAAACCACCACAGAGGATAGAGAAAAGAAGAAGAAAAAAAAAAGAAAAAAAAAAAGAGCTGTTCTTCCTTGCTCTCTGCCCTGAAATAATCTACAGTTTGGCTAAACTGAACTGAAATTCTCAAGTCCCAGGTGCTCCTCCTGCAAAGCAACCAAATTGGCCACAAAGACCAGAACCCACGAACTCTAGAGCAGAGCCCACAAGATAACACCATGTCTTCCCATTGAGCTTTACAGATGTGTATTCACCATGATGATGAGAGAAGTGCACTCCTTGGAGTTTACCCTCAGACAGCCAAAGTCCAGTGCTCTCCCTCCCCCACTACCCCAAAGGGGTGCACACAAAGAAGGCTGTGCTTCAGGTCCAAGATTAATCCATTTCCCTCCCAGGCACATCAGTCACAGCTCCCAGTCTCCTGCTGTATATGACATTACAAGAGATTCGGGGTATGGCTCAACCAGACATGGAGATGCGACCCTCAAAAATGCTTTAAAGACTCTCCAAGTAAAGTGAAGTTTCTGGATGCTGCTTGCTGCATTTTTAAAAATGAGCTTTAGAAGTCTGCAAGGAGTCAGTCATCTAAATTTAAAGATTTAACATTTCCAGAAGCTTAGTTGCTCTCACCCAGTCACTCAAAGACAAGCTACCCAGTATTTCAATGCAATGCAGCTATCATTTCCCACCATGCCATCAGCCTTTACAGCTATTGAAAAAAATCAGTTTCCCTCTCAGGACAGACAGAAACATTTTGCTGAAAACCCCATAAATACTGTATATCTATATGTCTAGTTCAGAGAGAACAAAGAAAGCACAGCCACATTTGGGAAAAGAAGATGCTATGTTAGGCTGGGAAGGCATTACACAGTAAGTTGGCTTTCTAATTCAACACCGCAAGTGCGGTAAAGCGGATGTTTCCTTTAATAAGGGGATTGGAGGTGGATTAGGGAGACTCCCAGTAGCTATTTTACATAATAGCTTTCCTTTGGAGGCCTACAGGTATGCAGCAAAATCTCCCTGTGAGACAAAGAGAGAAAAAATTGCTTCCAGAGCAGAGCCTAGAGAGAATACTGAAAATTGGTGTTTATGGATACCGTCAGCTCAGCGTTAAATCAAATCAGACAAAGTTAAAATAGCAGAAGTGCCAAATAGCATTGGATGTATCCTGCCACATTTACATGGGGAAGCACCAGTGCTTAATAAGACAGGAATAACTCTTCTACGTCTATGTTAATTATGGCAAATCTCCCTTTAACCCCTTGAACAATTACTGGAGTTCAAGTATGTAGTCCAATAGGTAATGAACGTGCTAAATCTCAACAACACACTACCAAAGTGGATCTCAGCACCAGTGCTAGAAGCTATCTCCAACACATGCACCTTCTGCCTTTGCCTGACTCCCAGTTCCTCCAGACAGCCAGACTATTAAGTGTGTCCCAGGTAAGCCAGTACAACATAGCAGACAAAAATGTTAAAAATCTGAAAATACATATATTTTTATTGTCATAGACTTTGAAGTGCTTTTATTCTTTATCCTGAACTCCAGCAATAAATAGCATAGTAGAAGACATGGAAGCGTTTCACCATTTGTCATAAAGTAAAGCCACATTCTAAGAACACTTTCTGCTGTCTGAGCAACAAGTAGTGATGAGGAAAGACGTACCAAAAAAATAACTACTTAGGTTGGTAGGTAGGTCTTTTTTTTTTTTTTTTTCCTACTTTTTATGGTGATGTTGTGATTTATTCTGTATCGTGGAGGCAAGTTCCCAATCCACAGCTACAAAAGGATACAGCTGAAGTGTGAACTAATTATTTACCAGTTCTCCTTTGAATCCTTCCCTTCCCTCCCGAAAGCTTCTGTCCTTTTCACCACAGACTCGAGAGCCATGGAGACTCCAAAGCCTTACTACACCTCTATCCATAAGACTTCAAATAATGTACTAACTTTTGATACCAGACAGTGCCAGACATTCTAATTTTTTGCATGAGAAATGCTCAGGAAAGAAAAGGGCTTGACTAAGATACTGTTCCAGCAGCTTCACTTTATTAGCTGTCCTTTGTTCTTTAAGTCACCTCTTCAATTTATGAGCTTTCAAGTCAATACAGAATTTTTTGAGCATGGCACGCAGGCTCTTGTTCATATTAGGCAAAGTGCACAGCTAATGGTGGTGATAATGCTGAAAAACAGTGCTTTGTAGCTGAGAATTTGCTTTGTCAAATAGCACTATTTTGCTCTTTGTAGCTGTTTGAATTTTCATGGAAACAAATAGGATGCATTACTTTTGGAGCAACCTACATACTTCCAGTATGTTGCAACTACAGTTCCCTCTTTTTACAAGCACAGTTTAAAATATCAGTCAATGCATTCTTGAGAGCAAAAAAGAGTCATTTAAGGGTTCAGATTGATTTATGGAACATTCAGCAGTTAGTGCCACAGTAACATTTGATACCGCAAGCATAAAATTTTTGTCATGTTAGGTTGTTTTTTGGTGTTTGCTTTTTTTTTTAATCACAAGACATTCAGTGCTGAGGAGTCTTAGCCGAGCAAAGAATTTGTATGAATAAATTAAAAAACCAATCAAACAAAAAAAATCCAAGACCTCTCATGATCTGCCCAAGGAGGTTGCGGATGCCCCATCCCTGGAGGCATTCAAGGCCAGGCTGGATGTGGCTCTGGGCAGCCTGGTCTGGTGGTTGGCGACTCTGCACGCAGCAGGGGGTTGAAACTGTTTGGTCACTGTGGTCCTTTTCAACCCAGGCCATTCTGTGATTCTATGACACTGCTGCATAAGGATTGAAATGCATTCTCCACATATTTAACTACTCTTACAGAATTCTCATTTCTCTTGCTTCAAAAACCTGTTTTCACGTTGTCCTATAAAACTTACCCTGCATTATTTTATCTTCAGCTGATCTTTGCTGAACTACACTGTCTGTGATATGTGGAAGAAAATAATGATAAAAACACTCTTCTTTTTTAAATCCAACCAGACTATGTACGAGGGCAAGTAGTAAGACACTTAAATGCTAATGAGGTAAGATATGGCAAAAAAAAGTCAGTGAAGATGGAAGATGGAAGGAAGAGCTATTCATTTTATTCCATTTGCAAATGCCTTGCTTTGTTAATTCAATGGTTTTCCTTTGTGATCACCTCCCTCCTGTCTGCTTGAAAGAGTCTTTCACGCCTAAAGAAGAGGAAAAAGATTTTCTAATGGGAATACGGCTGTCTCATGAAGCCAGAGAAGCAGACAGGATACATTAAAAATGGACTATGTTTATCTGGCACATATCTTTTCCTCCTTCCTCCTGCATTCTGTATGGGCACTCTGTTAAGAGCAGAGAAATGAAACAGTTAAATATTTAAAAAGAAAGAATAAAGCACACGCACATTTTCACCATAAACTTTCTCCAGCTCAGTTCAGTTTACCTGCACACAAACTGAAGTGACCTGTCACTTTCAGAAACAGCTAAGCCAGCTCGCTTTAAGCCAACCTATCTCAAATCTGGCTGTTAAAAACTCCCCCTTTCTCCTTTTGCTCTTTTTTTCCCCCTTCTCCTTTCTTTGTCATTTTGCTGCACCTCCATTTACTGCTTTTTGGTGGTTTTTTGTTTGTTTGTTTTGTTTTGCTTTTTAAGGCAAAGCTCCTTCTCCAGCATCTTCAATAGGCACAGCTTTGGGGAACCAATTTCTGAATCTTTTAGCATACGCCTACAGGAACTGAGAGAGAGGCATGGAATTCCTCTGCACTGATAGAAGGCAGAGCAGAGCTGATCCTGAAGCAGCAGCAGCAAAGGCTGAGCCTGAACTTTCATCCTGCTGCTCAGGAGTGTGGTATTCTTCATCTCAGTAGCAGAATTTTGTGTTGTGTGTGAAGTGTTGTTCTGTCTTACATAAATGAGGAAGTCTAATTTAAAAAGCACATCTTATTCAACATCTATGCGAAGTGGTGTGGTCTTCTCTCTCACCACTCCTGTTGCATCCCACTTGGAGCAGGTGATGCTAGAAAGAACTGAGATGTCATTACTACAGTTGGAACAGAATAATTATGCTAATGTTTAATTAGTTACCTTACATTTACACACAGACTTTTCAATTGAGCTTTATTATAATAGACACAGAAAAGACAGGAGCATTTCACTTTTGCAACGGGCTTTAGCTTAAAAAGCTTCCTGAAAGCATGCTGATTATCTTAAAAATCAACAACTCACTGAGATAGATCCTACTCTCAAAACATCCACTGTGAAGTTCTCTACTGTTAGATGCACTTCTGTCAGCTTAAAAGTCATGAGAACTACTGCTCTGTGAATTTTCAGAAATTTCAGAGAATAAAAATGCCAGAAGAGCTGCAGATCCATCTAAAATGAAGAGAGCTGTGAAAAATGTTGTCGTTAGCGCAGGAAGTGTTTTCACTCCATGATTTTGGCAGAATAAATGAATCAGGCTATAAACATTTCATCTCCTGGTTTGGGAATAGCTGCAGACTCTCTAAGACGTCTGTGTTACTGAACCAACAAGGGAAGGGCAAGCTACAGAGCTCCTAAAATCTCCAGCCCAGTTATACAACAGGGACAGGCACAGTGTAGTGTCCACACTGCTCCGCTCAAGGTTTCAGCCACTTCCAGCCTCACAATTCATGAAGCAAAGCTGGGCAGCCAAAGGAAAAAAAAAAAACAACGCAGGAGGAAGAGCACGCTGTATCTACATAACACAGTGTTGTAGGCAGCATCTGTCAGAAGCAGTGAGGGAGCAAGTTTCAGAACCAAAACCAATCTATCTTTGTCAGCACAGTGCTGCACTGAGATTAACTGGCCCCACAGAAGACGTCAGAGGAGTGTGGGATCCTCCTGGGTTGGGCCTCCCAGGCTTCTGGCACCTTCACACAACCACTGTCAACACGTTTTGGGCAATATCTAGTGCAGGCTGCATAAGGTAGCCCTGGAACAGGACCAGCCCAGGACTCCATCCTGCTGCTGGCTCTGGGCTGTAATTGTAGCCTTTCCTTCTCTGGTATTGGAAAGCCTGGGCTCTCGGAGTCAAGCTGAGAGAGCAAGAGCAGAACCCATTCTCCACCAGCTAGATAGAGCACTGGACATGTACTGATCTCCCAGAAACACCCATCAGGAATCTGGGAGTCCAGAATATTAAGCTGAGAAAAACAAGGCTGAGGTGAAGGCACAGAGGCAGTACACAGCATCAGCACACTTTAAGAAGGCGGGCTGCTGCATCAACTCCTAATTCCACTTCAAAATTTCTGAACCAAAGGTGACTACAGGCTGCTAAGTCAGCAAGAAAGCAAAACTTGCACTGAAACAGTTCCCCTGCTGTTTTCCAGCTTTGCTGCTGCAGCAGGCATTTGACCTTGGTATCAGGAACAATTACACCAAGGGTACTGTGACAATGGGACTCTGACTCAGCTTTACAGTCACTTTGTTGCATACAATTCCTGTGGCTTTGCTAGGAGCTGTTAGTGTTTCTATACAGAACAGGCCTTCAAACAGGATAATTTGGTCACAACCACCAGCACCACACATTAAATCTCCTTTTCTAACATCCCAGATGTACCTGAAGACCACACAGGTATCTGGAGCTCTACTTTCTTCAGTACATTCTGTTAATTTGCTTTTCATACAGTCACTGAGTTGGTTAGCAACAAAACAGAAGAAGTCACAGTTAGCCATACACACAGTTTAAAAATGCATACCAGAGAGGGAGAAAAGTTCAGCAGAACTTTTAATGTGAAAGATGCATTTTCTCAATTTCTTTAATATTGTTATAAAAATCATAACCTTGAACAGTGGTTTTTTAAGCACCAAGGGACTCCTGCAACAGCCTGCTGAACAGAGAGGGATGCAAAATCCTTGTGGGAAGGGACCTTATTTCCTCCCAAAGCCTTTCACTCTCATTCCAAGTTCCTTCAGTTCATGTCACCAGGTGACTCTTCTCTAAGACACCTGGTTTATTTACTCTCAGCTGCTGCCACCATCATCTCCTCTTCCTTGAGTTGCTAAAATTGAGTTGCAACAGGCTTGAACATCCCTAAGTGAGAATTAGCTAATGCTTCAGGTGAGCCATAGGATGCATGCCTACCCACAAAGCATGCCTGTAGCATAAACTAATACCAGCTGCAGAACTGCCCTCTACAATCAGGCACAAACACAGGGAAAAAAGCCCTCAGTGAGGTACAAATCCAGAAGGATATCGCCTATCCTTTTGTCTTCCAAATGCAAGAGCAGCAAGTTAGGCTTTATTTCTCCTTTAGATACAGAAAGTGTGAAATGGAAGCACTGAAAGCTGTTGTAGCACGGTTCAATAGTTTGTTCATCTGTACTAAGTATGATCTGAAAGAACAAATACTATGAACCATGTTTTCAAAAACCGTGCTAACCATACCATATTAGCCTAGGCACCCCAGTTCAGTATCTGTCTTCCAAACCTGAGCCCTCAGCTAGCATCCACGTAGTGCTGGAGTGCACAGAAGCAAGGTTGTAGTAATGCACCGTCCTTTACAAATGTAAAATAGCAACAGCTCCAAAACTATTTTTTTTTCATCCACTTCTGTTTGGTGTTTCCAGCAGACAGAACTCTTTGCAGGTTTCATTCAGCAGGCATTTAAACAGTGTTCTGCAGGAACGACTCACTGAGTCATCCACTCCAATACTGCAGCCTGGTACCCAAAATGCTGTGGTCATCATTCCTATAATGAGGCTCAGAAGGAACCATTAGATTATGCAGATTAAGAACATTCCTGTACGGACAGGAAAAGCAACTTTAGCCCTTTTGGCTGGAAGAGTCAGATGATCCCTCCCTTGCTTAAGATGTCATTATCTAAGATCCTTTCCTCCTGGTGAGTGACAGAAGGACTCCTGTCAGTCTGAAGCTTAATATCCTCACATTTTCAGTCACATTTTATTTGCATTTATAGCTATGGAACATGCTAAGTAATGCCTCTCCATCTTCACCTTCCTGGATTTTTAGATTCTCTCTTTAGAAAGGAAGGAAGGGATTCATTTGGCACCACAGATGAAGATATTCTCCCTTTAGAAAACTACATTATTTTGTGAGCGTGTTGGGTAAATATTTGCTCTAGATTTCCGTTCCAGCTTTTAGAGGCTATGGTCGTGCGTAGATGTGTTTTACTGAAAATATTACTGAGCCAAACTGCACTTTTTACTCGTGCCCACTAACTGTAACTGTTACTGTGCCCATTAACTTGACTGAATGTAATTTAGGAAAGATCAGCAGTCTGCTACTCACTGAGCTATACATTTACAGCCATAAAGTGACCTGCAGCTTTATATACACATACAGTACAGTGTGGTGTACACCTAACTTTTTAAGAGACCTTAAGGGAACACATAATTTAAAAAAAAAAAAAAAATCCAACAAATAAAAGCATGCAGATACAGTTAATAGCCTTAAAAATCATCTATTGAAGCAGTAAGATTTAAAAAACAACAACAGAAAACACTAAAAACCAGGCTTTCTTCCAAAGGCAAATAAAGCAAACAAACTGCACATTTCAAGAATGTTTCTCTGCTCATTGTCAGTTCACTTCTGGGAAGAAAAAAAGATATATATATCACACAGCATTTCTAGAACCAAATAAAAAACACAGAAAGAACCCTTCAACTCGTTAACCTCAAAGAAATAAGGAAGAGAATTAATGAATACAAGAACCATATTCAAAAAATTCAGCTCCTACTTCATTCCAACTGGCAAACACATTTCAGACCAAAACTCTGAAGGGGGTAAAAGTGGGAGTGAGGAATGAGATTTTTCTGTGCTTATTCCTTTACCAGTTTATCATTCCTTCTTTTGATTTTCTGTAGAGTTGCAAAAAACTCATCAGGATAAGAATGACTGCAGATAAAGCAAAGCCAAGGCTTCAGGAAAGACCTCTTGACCCAGCAGGAAGGCTGGAGTGAGCCTGACCTACCTACCAGAACCACCCCTGTTGGCCTGCACTTCCAAACACATTCTCAAACAATTATGTTCCTTATCTTCCAGCCTTGAGATTTGTGTTCAATATGCAAAAGAAAAGGATTCATTTACAAGTGGTTGATAAGAAGGTTTTCAGACTACAGCATAAGCCTGAAAGTAAAAAAATATTTGCAAAAATGTGTCCCCTACACATTTTTTAGCTCCTGTAACTATACACTAAATGCTGCAAATGGATTCACCAGCAGTGGAAGTGTTTGGCAGCCATACAATGTTTTTATAGCAAGATATACGTCCTTGTTCAAGCCAGAAATGAGTTCTGGGAAGGCCTACTTTCTCTCACACACCAAGTTACATTAGGAAATCATGAAAATCCCATCTGGTTCAAAGAACAATCTGATAACAGTAGCTTAAGCAATACAATTCCAGGGATATAAGAAGTATGAGGTAACTTCAGTACTGCACAGATGAGTTAGAATTCAAATAAATTACAACCAGCTTTTGCTTGGTAGATCAATCATGATACTTCTTCCAGGCTACCAGTGGAAGTTGGTATCAGCTTACCATACATTTTTGTCCAGTTTCTTTATCATGCCACCCTCTTGCACTCAGGGGAATAAAACATCAAAAAAAAATATTGCCAAAAGATAAACAAGCCACATAAAATTAATTTCAAGTTCTTGAGAACATGCTGAAGGTAAAATACAAGTCTTAAATTACTTTAAGACTTTAATCTGGTTATTGAATAGAATCTGTAAACATGTTATTTTTATCCTTAGAAAACATTTGACGAGCTTTGAGCATCTAAAAACAACCCTCATATTCTTAAGTTCAAAAATTATCCACTAAAATGACCATTTGGTAAAGCAGCTGAGTGAGAACTCTATTTGTTGGAGATCTCTGCTTCTATAACATTAAAGGAATGCCTGTCTTCCGTTCTGATCTGTTGAAATGAGGGCTGCTCTGTAAATAATTCCTCGTTTTATTATGTTGGCCCACAGTATCAGAGGCAGATGTTGGTGGTATTGCACTAGAGGTTGAACCTTCCAACAATATTCCCTTACAACACTAAGGCTTCCAATAAACAGCATTTGTCACAGAGCATTGTATGTTGTGACAAATGCCATTTAAAAAAAAAATACTTCAGTGATGTAGCAACCTTGAGAAACGTCAGCCCCTGCATTATCCAGTCATCAGCATACCGCAGAATTCTGATGCAACCTCTTGCAGTTTTGGAGAACATACATCAAGTCTTTTTCCAGCAGGCCTAAGCCATTCCTTTCCACAGAGTACTAATGTCATACTTACGCAAAAAGTGTTTTTCCAGTAAGGCTATTTCCAGGTGACCTTTGATTTCATTCAGTCTGTCAGACTCCGTTCGGTTAAAATCCTGGACTCCTGAAGCCATGATGATGGTCCCTGGACCAGCCTGTAAGAAAGCCAGAACACACTGACAGCTCAGAGGCACATTTGGTTTTGGTCATTTAAATATATCAACTTACTTTTAGTGCAGTAAAGACAGCCGTGGGAAAAACACACAAGTATCAACAATTTTGCATGTCTCTTAATCTGCATTTAACAACCAAAAATGGATGAGTGCAAACCAATCCAAAGCATGGTATCTTTCCCACGTGAATCTGAATGACGCAGACCTCAAGGAGATACAGAAAACAAATTTTCTGCTCCCTCAGCATCTATGCCGTACCATCATTTACCCTTTCTTCTGCTGATTTGAAAAGTGTAATTATACTATGCACCTCCCACTCCCAGTTAAGAAATGATGTGACATACTTTACACATTAAATTGAAAAGCTAGTGAAAGAAATATTCTAAATATTTACTCTAAAAGAGCATCCTGGGGGTCCAGGCGGAGGGGAGTCAGGAGACTGTCCTGACTGATTTATTGCTGTCACCCCGAGCACGGGAAATACTGCCAGAGATGAGAATTAAATAGCAATGTGATCAGTTAAGAACAGCAGTGACAATCGCCACCTCCACAAAGAGAGCAGAGAGAGAAAGTGAGCCCACACAGCAGAAGGCAGGTGATGCTGCCCATTTCTCATGAAGTGAGCATTTTCAGAAAGCAGGGAAAGGGGAGTGTGTGAGGGCATCTCTTCAGCAATGGAGGGTGAGGCCCTGCATGCAGTGCCCACTGCTTACAAGAAGGCTGCCAATGAGGTTTACAGGAGGCCAAACTGAACGGCATTACGGGAGCCTGCATTTTGAAAATGATCTTCAGACAAAGAGGGATTTATCATGAACACTTCCCCAATCCCTATTTATCTCTGAAAACATACAGGAGCTCTACTGCTTTCTGAAGTCAGCTACATATATTTAACTGCAACAGTTTAATTACATACTTACATCAACTCAGCTAATTTACAGGAGAGTTAATTAAAATACATTTTCTATGTCTTAGGAAAGGATGTACAAAGATCACAGGCTGCAAAGTACTTTTACTGGTGGGAATGATTTGCTCTTTTAAATAAAGCAGTGTGGAAATACCTATTAAACATCTGTTTTCTTGCTCAAGCTGAACAGACACAGTTTGAACCTCAGAACTGTCAATGAAGTCAAATGAAGAAGCGGTGGACACTTACTGCAGGACATCTACCTGGCATCAGCTTCCCACCTGGATTTGTTTCATATAGTGCCAAGCAGGGATGCTATTTCCTGTTCCAAAAGTGCCACAGTGACACCCACAATCCTGCAAGCTGTCGGCCCTGATAAGAGAAGCTGTCAGCACAGCGCTGCTCCCAGCTGGAGCATGAGCATCCCAGCAGCATGGCACAGCAGGCAGACAGAACCCACAGCCATACTGGTATGGGGAGATGCAGCACAGCATCCTGCTGTCCAGGTACCACACCTCCCATCCAGCCAGTGAGGTGCAGCACTACAGGCCACCTGACACTGCTCCAGCCTGGTGAGAGGAGCGGTTTATTTCCAGATGAGCACAGGACGGTGATTAACCTTGGTGTTGATTTCTTATCTTTAAACCTGGATCATATGCATTCAGTGCTGTAGGACTTAGTGTTACTGCTTGCTAGACACAGTCCCACTGAGGAAGGTGTGGCAGACGTCAGGCAGGAGCACCTTGCAATACGCTATAGGCAGGCAGAAGGAAGCATTATAAAAATGCAGACTGCTACCCAGTCATGAAAGCACAGATTTTATATTGCAACTGAGTTTTTATCACTCTGTGACTCATATAGGAGGGAGCTTAACATGTTTGGCAGAAGTACACCTTGCTCAAGAGGACAGCTTTTGGCCCCAGCATGTAGGATTAGATATGGAACTGGCTACAGACACTGCTGAGAAAATACACAGCTTAAAAAAAAAAAAAAAACCACACTAAAAACCCCCCCACAACATAAAGGCCAGAGAGTAAGGTGCTATACTCATCAGGAATGCTCACAAGCTATGCACATCAGGCCATGTGATAGCATGTGCTGTGACACTTCAGCCGTACTGCTAGAGGCACACTGCTCCTGCCACACTGCTCCCCAGTCCCACGCAGAGCAGATGGGATAGAAGATGACAGGTGAGGGAAGAGTGGAGGGAGAAAGGGGCTTGTACTTGTCTGAGATATTCAAGTTTCCACCCAAGTAATGGGATAAAAATCAGCAGGTACACACAGAATCATAGAATGGCATGGACTGAAAAGGACCTTAAAGATCATCTAGTTTCAACCCCCCTGCTGGGGGCCATTAAACTAACCCCAAACAACCTAAGCCAGAGAGAAGAAAACAAATAAAAAGATAAATTAAAATATAAGGCTGCTTGCTAAGAACACCAGGAGCAACATCATGCATGTACTGTATGATGTACAATAATAATGAAATGGTTTAACCTGAGTAGTAAGATGAGATGCACAGCAACACAAATTTGGTGAAAAACAGAGCACCCACTCCAAACTTAGTGACATCATAAAGTATTGCTGAACACAACTGAGAAGGGCCAAAAAAGTGAGCACATACAGGAAAGAGAGACATTTAAGCAGATGGCATTTCTGTCAGAGAAGATTTTTCTCCACACCAACACACCTTGCTCTGTCAAGAGGTGTTATGGGCTAAAAAGATAAGAAATGAGCCTGTTACGTTCACTGGAAGTCAGCTGCCTGTCTCAGGAATGCATAACTGACTCCACTCACAGGTTAATAAAAAATGTTCCTGTTGTAATTCCTGTGTTAAATGGGTAATAGCATTTCTTTCTTCAGTTGCTGTAGGACAGCTCAGGGACTGGGATTGGATTAACACAACTCTACTGTACAGATGCCCTTTCTTGCTTCTGCATGACTCAGTAAAAGCCTTAAAGGCTTCCACAGATTTCTGCTTTTCCATAGCTTCTCCCTCTCCAGCTTTGACAATGTTTGACGCAAGGACCCTCTTAAAATGTTGGCAATCACAATTACTTAGCGAAGATGAGTTTGTAGTGCCTAGGAAGCCAGCAAAATGCCACGGAGTTGAGCAGGAAGAGTTTAAGTCAGAGGGGTTAAAGGCACATTGCTGATGACAACAGACAACCTGCTGTCTGAACTCCTGCTCCACACCACATCCAGCTCCAGGTCTGAAGGCAAATCTCACTGGCCCACTAATGTGCTTTTATAGCCACCTGCAGGTTAGGTTTTTAGCAACAGCACCTCTCAACCTGAGAGCTCTTTACCTTCTACAGACTTGTATCCCAAGAGCCCTGGCATTTGGTTTTGAATGCTGAGCACCCAAACCTGTGAACGCCATCACTGCGCAGCCGCAGCAGAGGAACTCCATTGCTCAGCAGATACGAGTGCATCTCCATCTGCAGCACAGCATATCTCAGCATTACACAGACATGCAACTGTTCAATTCCTTTTATTTATTCACACAACATCACATGGAGATTTTTTTTTCCAGGAGCATCTAAGAAGATGTTGGTCTTGTTTCCAGGTTTGCAATCACCTTATTAGAGGAACAGTTCCCAAATGAAACAACTACTGACGCAGGCAAAGATGAGTGCTATTTTCACTGCAATTTGCACACCACATTGGTTGCCATACCCGGGGACAACAGCTTAGATATAACATCCTGCCCTTCTCCCCCATTCCTCAACAAAAACCCTCACATATTAGGGCTGCCCAGAGTGCACACGACTTCCAGATTACTTCCTTCATATACCCACACGCTATGAATTAGCCTGCTGTTCTCAACTGACACTGCTCAAAGATTCTTTGAAATAAGCAAGGGTTCACCATGGCTGCCACAAGTACCTGCTGCAGGGAAAGGAAAAACACCAGGCAGACGGCTCAAGAACAAAGCATCCGCATCAACTGCTAATCCTCAATAGCTGCTCTGGGAAGCACACCCACAACAGATAGCTCACAAAGCACTGCTATATTTTGAAAGATTTTTTTTGTTGTTATTTTAGTGGCAGCTTATTTTATCTGTAATGTTTGCCTGAGTCTTCATATCTTCAAATCATTGCAAATGAGGCAACAGATACACAAATTTTAAGGTTTTAATTGACATGCTTCAGGAAAAGCCAAACTGTACTGGAACAGCAATTAAATTAATGTTTGCTGCACCATAATAACTCAGATTTAATCCTAGCACACTGGCAGGGAACTTGCATAAGTAGATTAGGCTGCTTTCAGTACAATATGCCAGGTACCAGAGAGCTTCAATTGGAAATTCTCACTGAGTTCAGTGCAGAAGCTCCGGGGGCTGGAACACAAATTTGTTCTTCCCCTCTTCTGCCCAAGGGGACGTGATCTTCTCTCTGCTGTACTTGAATTCACTGTGTGTACTAGGAAACATTTTCTCCCTCTTATAAAAATGGAATACTTTTAACATTAACAGTGCATAAATTCACCTGGATCACAAAACAACGAGACACTATATAGAAGGCAAGACAAGCCAAAACAGGCAAATACAAGGATGGGCCATGATTTCCAGGGTGCAGTCCCAGCCCTGAAGATTTGCGTCATAGTAAATCAGGCTGCAGACATTACATCTCTAAAATAGGAAAACGTGATGCCTGAGTCTTCCCTCTGTACTCAGCACTAGTGAGGCCACACCTCGAGTACTGTGTTCAGTTTTGGGCTTCTCACTACAAAAAAGACATTGAAGCCCTGGAACGTGTCCAGAGAAGGGCAACGAAACTGGAGAGGGGTCTGGAGCACAAGTCTTATGAGGAGCAGCTGAGGGAGCTGGGATTGTTCAGTCTGGAGAAGAGGAGGCTCAGGGGAGACCTCATTACACTCTACAACTTCCTGAAGGGAGGCTGTGGTGAGGAGGGGTTTGGCCTCTTCTCCCAGGCAACAGACAGGACCCGAGGAAATGGCCGCAAGTTGTACCAGAGGAGTTTAGGTTGGACATGAGGAAAAACTTTTTCTCTCAGAGAGTGGTCAGGCACTGGAATGGCTGCCCAGGGAGGTGGTGGAGTCGCCGTCCCTGGCAGTGTTCAAGAGGCACCTGGATGAGGAGCTGCGAGATGTGGTTTAGTGCTTGTGGTAGCAGTGGTGATGAGAAGACGGTTGGACTGGATGGTCTTGCAGGACATTTCCAGCCTTGCGATTCTATGATTCTATTCTATGTGATAGCACTGAATGAAAGGGGCTTTAATTAATCAATTAATAAATCTTATGTAAAGTTTCAACATCACAATATGACAAATGCTAATACTTTCACTATAAAGAAGATGGAATGGACCAGGTTACTCACAGTCAATTCAATAATTGTGGTGTTTTGACAAAACGAGCTTGAAATACCATTGCTGCATATGGAGTTGAATGTCCACATTTATTAAAAAAAAAAAACAAAAAAAACTGATGCTAAAATGGGGAGAAGGAGTAATCTGGGAAGCCATTCAAGAACTGAAAAAACGCTTCACTAAGAGCTTATTAAGCAACACAGTGCCTGGGCTATGACATGGTCACAGTGTCCAGGAAGCCCCAGACACCTAAGAAAGTAGCTGCTATCCCAGAAGTACCGGGTAGTAAGGGCAGAGAAGGGAGAAGTACAACCTAGTCTAGCCGCAGGCATCCCAGTTCATTGCAGGGGAGCTGGACTAGGTGGCCTTTAAGAGACCCTTCCAACTCATATGATTCTATGAAGTAACTACACAAGGAAATGGACAGCCTGTAAGTCAAGACTGAACTAGTTCAAGGTAAGAGCAACGAGTATTTTGAACAGTACAGAAGATTCTGAACAGAATTCAAATGAATTCAAAGAAAAACAACAAATCTTCAAGTCTAGGGCTTCCCTCGCAGTGCCAACCTGTTCTTATGGAACAGCTGCTTTACCCAAACACAGGTCCAGGTGTTTATTATGGAGCTAAACAGGTAATGCTTACAGTTTAAGATAGAGCATACAAGATTCCTTCATCCGGTCATCCTTTCTCTAGCCACAGGATGTAAATTCTGCATGTGTTACTTCAGTAAGATGTGAAGTTGTGGGACTAACTCCCACAGCTCTGTTTGTGGCTTGTGACTGAACATTCACTTAACTTGCTGAAGCTGGATAACAGAGATTACTCTTCTCTGCACACCATTAGACTGAAAAGTTAGAAGTAAAAGCAAAGCAGTGAGGGGCAAAGAAGAAACCTTTAACAAAGGGATGGCTGACAGCAGACTCAAAGACATCCATGTACTGAAGATGCAGTTAAGGGTGCTGAGATTCAAATCTTCCACGCTTATGTTCAGGTCTAAGCCAACAATGCTGCTGTTTCCAGCTCAGGAGTTCTCCACTCAGATTTCAAGAGAAACAACAAAGCAACAGAAGTGAAAATACAGCACCAGCTCACCTGTACATGAAAATACACGTGACCTAACTTCCATTTATGCACAAGATTTGCACTCACTTCTGTCTGCTTTGAAGAGCTCCCTCAAGTATTCATCAGGAAGAAATCAACCCAACTTGGTCTTTTCTCGATCCCTCTCCTAGACAGCGTAATCATAGTATGATGCCATGGTGCTTACAAAGCCTATGAAAGACAACCACCCCATATAAGCAATCTAAGATTTGAGTTTCAGTCATGGAGAACAGTTTGGGCAGAACTCAAGCATCTGATCTCAACAAGACACAGACATAACTCAGAATCCCTCTGTTCACATGATGTCAGCCACTATTTTAACACTGGCTTAAATACAGAAGAATTACTTTGGTTACTCCTGGCAACTCTGCAGGACTAGGGATTATTTCTTCTCCCTTCACTTCATGGGTGGGCAGCAGTGCTTAGGAGGACAGAAGCCTTCCAGAGCCAAGTAGCAATCCCTCACACTTTCCATGTGAAACTTAGCCCCTATAGTTCAGGTCTCTTTCCTCATCCAAGTTTGCTTTGCCACTATCTGCAACACAGCTGCTGCTCTTAGCCAGTGGTTCTGGCATCACACTGGCTTTGGAAGTCACTAACACTATGAGCAGGGCATAACAAGTTTGATAGCATTCCTGCTTTTCTTTTCTCCCCTTTCTCTCTGTTTCTCTGTGCTCAATTATATCCCACAGAGTTAGGTCAGGGCACTCCACATCATGTAATCAGCCAGCTAGCAAAGTGCTTCTCTTCAAATTGGTTTCTGAAATTGTTCAGCTCTGCACACTGAGGTGTCTGGATGAAAATAAGCCACTACTTACCTAAGATAAATTGAGACAATACCATGTTGGAAGAGTAAAAACACAACAGCCTCAGTACATACAACAGATATGTAGTAACAAAAGACAGATGCCACAGAAGAGTAAGAGCAAAGATATTCAAAAGACCTTCCTTGTCTGAGGAGCTTGACAATATGAATACAATAGGTTTTTTTGTGATACAAAAATGCTCTATTGTTACCACTTGTTTCATTATTATAGGAAACAAAACCTGGCAGAAGAGCTTCACATAAGCAAAGACCATTTGTGCTACTATATGCTTACAAAAAAAAAAAAAAAAAAAGGCACCATTAATAATAGCCACTGAACAGGATACAAGCTGCCAAACCAAGGGAAATGCTTAACCCTACACAGATTGCAATCTTTCAGATGATTCCTGTAAGCAGTGAGCACGCGTGTTTGAAACGTGGTCCAGCTGTTATCTGAAAGCTTGTATCTGGGTCCAAGAACCACACTGTGAGTCCCCAGAGTGGTACAAGTTCTGACTTCAACAGCTGAATTGCCAAACTGTAATTTAGATTGTACCCAGTAGTCCAAGCTCAAGGACCACAGTCATATAAGAGGTCAAAGGAGGATTCCTTATATTGTTTTAAAAACAATATTTAACAATTCCTGAAGCATTTCTATTTTTATAGAAAGCCATTATATTCAGTTGCTCCTGCTTGCAAGTGTCAAAAAGTTGTAGCGGAAGAGTCTTGCATGGGGTTAAGACAGCCATGAAATATGGCAGCATCACTGGATACAACACTCCAGTAAACAATGAGGATTCAGAAATTGTATGCCTACAGTTCTGGGCAGTGGCAGTTATGAGTTTCTCTAGCTGAAAAACAACCAGAAGTCTCTCCTTTGTATTTATTAGTAAAAACTTGAGAGCATTCAGAAGCACATCCAAAGTTAACAGACTTGTCAATCTACAACATCTAAAAACAACAGCAGGAAGAGGAAACATTACTATTAAGAAAGTACCTTGAACTTTCCACAATGTGGAAGCCTACTTAAAGCTTTATTCCCAATCCACAAATCTTCAAGTGCTAAATGCAAAATATAGGGGGCAAGGAATTATTCATTTGGTTGTTGTGTTTTTTTTCTACCCAACAATGACATAATTTAACAATACTTGAAGCTAGTACTTACAGGGTCTCTCAGCTCTTCATTGTCTCGGGGTGATGTTCGAGGTATTTTCACTGGGATTTCATCTCCACATTCAGTGTCAGAAGCATTTGGAGACTCTGCTAAATCAAGGAACTCATCTCTCTTGTGACCTCTGAACCTTATTTTGTCCAACTTCTTTAGCATGTTCAGCACTGCACTTTTCTGCTTTACCTTAACATGACGGTTGGAGTCTCTGCAAGAAGCAAGACATGAAGAGTACTTTAGAAAGCTTTCAATAAGCCTAAATACATACATTTTGTTAATTACCTACTTACAGCCATCTTTTCAAGAGCCTTCCTGTCACTAGAAGAAAAAACATTCTGCAGCTTAGCTTTTTTTAAGAGGCATTTCTCCCCACCCCCTGTGTAACAGGTGCACGGCTTGTTTTCCAGTAGTTGATAACTTACCATCTTCCTGCACATCTTCCCCTACTGTTACAACCTCTTTCTCATGGCTATTTCTAAAGACAGAATGGGAACAAACTCACCACCTACCCCCAAAACAAGTTACTTTAAACAAAAAAGGTACAGTTGACATTGTTCAGCTTGTTGACATGTCTAATTAAAGACATGAAAATCCATTACACATCACAACCCATCTTTAAATCTGAAAAACTGAAGAAGAAGAGTAGCAAGGCTATCATAACGCTCTCCTACTTCAGAGTAAGAAAAAGGAAGGTAACAGGGATTTACTGAGGAATGCTGACAGGTAGATCCACACAGAAGATCCCATCAAAAATTTATGGATGGTTGAATTTGATATAGCACTTATTTAAATATACAGCCAAAATCCTTAACATTATTGTTATCAACAATCTTGTATACTTCGGGAAGCAATTTTGCTAGATTTCTACAACTCTCTTCTCAATGCAAAGGAGAATCACTTCATTAGTGATTTTCACATTGCCTAAAGGCAGAGCAAGCAGAAGTTTACTCTGAGTGCAACAGTTCACCCAGCACTTCTGCAAACAGTGCAGATATCATCTCATCGGGAGGGATAGGAGATGCACACATATCACTTCTGGAGATAACAGCTCATGCAAGAGTACTTGAATTTAGACTTAGTCTTTGAATTTAGTCTTAAAATTGTAATTCAGAAACCACAGAATCATAGAATCACCAAGGTTGGAAAAGACTTCTAAGATTATCTAGTCCAACCACCCACCTACCACCAATATTTCCCCACTAAACCATGCCTCAAACACATCCAGGGATGGTAATTCCACCACCTCCCTGGGCAGCCCGCTCCAGCATCTGACCACTCTTTGGGATTAGAAACTTTTCCAAACATCCAACCTCAACCTCCCTGATGCAATTTGAGGCCATTTCCTCTCGCCCTAGTGCTGGTTATGCGAGAACAGAGGCCGACCCCCACCTCCCACAACCTCCTTTCAGGCAGCTGTAGAGAGCGATAAGGTCTCCCACGAGCTTCCTCTTCTCCAGACAGAACCACCCCAGCCTCTCCTCATTAGACCTGCATTCACGACCCCTCACACCTCCAATGCCCTTCTCTGGACATATTCCAAAGCCTTGATGCCTATCTTGTAGCGAGGGGCCCAAAACTGAACAGAGAACTCAAGGTGCTGCCTCACCAGTACTGAGTATAGAGGGTTGATCACTTCCCTGCTCCTGCTGGCCAAACTATTTCTGATACAAGCTGGGATGCCATTTGGCTGTCTGAGCACACTACTGGCTCATGTTGACTAATACCCCCAAGTCCATTTCCTCAATGCAGTTTTCCAGCCACTCTGCCCCAAGCCTGTACCATTGCCTGGGGTTGTTGTGGCCAAAATGTAGGACCTGACACCAGGTCTTGCTGAACTTCATCCCATTGGCCTCAGACCAGCAATGCAGCCTGTCCAGATCCCTCTGTAGGGCCTCCCTACTTCCAGGTACATCAACACTTCCTCCCAGCTTGGTGTCATCTGTAAGCTAACTGACAATGCACTCAATTCCCTCATCCAGGTTATCAACAAAGATATTAAGCAGGATGGGCTCCAGAACTGACCCATGGGGAGCATCACTTGTGACTGGTTGCCATCTGGATTTAACCCTGTTTACCACCACTCTCTTGGCCTAGCCCTCCAGCCAGTTCTTTACCCAGAAAAAAATTGTACCTATCCAAGCCACGGGCTGCCAGCTTCTTCCAGGAGAATACTGTGGGAGACAGTGTCAAAGGCGTTACTGATGTCTAAGCAGACTATGTCAATAGTCTTTCCCTCATTCACCAGGCAGGTCACTCAGTTGCATAAGGAGATCAAGGTAGTCAAGCAGGACCTGCATTTCATGAACCAGTGCTGGCTGGGCCTGATCCCCCAGCTGTCCCACACTTGCCATTTGATCTCACTCAAGATAATCTGCTCCATGACTTTATCTGGCACTGAGGTCAGGTTGAGCTCAGGAGCCCCCAGTACAAGAAAGACAGGGAGCTGTTGGAGAGGGTCCAGAGGAGGGCCACAAAGATGATCAGGGGACTGGAGCGCCTCCCCTATGAAGACAGGCTGAGGGAGCTGGGCTTGTTCAGACTGGAGAAAAGAAGGCTGCGGGGTGACCTCATTGCAGCCTTTCAATACCTAAAGGGAGCCTACAAACAGGAGGGGAATCAACTCTTTGAAAGTGTAGATAACAGCAGGACAAGGGGAAATGCCTTTAAGTTGAGGGAGGGAAGATCTAGGTTGGATATCAGCGGAAAGTTCTTCACAGACAGAGTGGTGAGGTGCTGGAACAGGCTGCCCAGAGAGACTGTGGATGCTCCGTCCCTGGAGGTGTTCGAGGCCAGACTGGATGGGGCCCCCCAGGGCCTGGTTTAGCGTTGAATGGGGAGGTTGGTGGCCCTGCATGTGGCAGGGGGGTTGTAAATTCATGATCCTTGAGGTCCCTTCCAACCCTGGCCATTCCATGATTCCGTGACAGGCCTGTAGTTCCCCAGATCTTCCTTACAACCTTTCTTATAGATGGGAGTCACATTGGTAAGTCTCCAACCCTCTGGAACTCCTCTGGTTGACCCGGACTGTTGATAAATCACTTCCACCAGCTCCCTCAGCACCCTTAGATGGATCCCATCTAGCCCCATGGATTTGTGGCAGTCCAGGTGGAATGGTAGGTCTCTAACTGTTTCCACTTGAACCATGGGGGGCTTACTCTGACTTCCAGGTCAGAGGCTAGAGTACCCTGAGGATAGTTGGTTTGGCTTTTAAAGACAGGTGTACAAAAGGCACTGAGAACCTCAGCCTTATCCTCAGCAGTAACTTTTCCCACCACATCCAGTTAAGGATGGAGATCCTCCTTAGCTCTCCTCTAATTGTTAACATACTTGTTAAAAAGCATTTTGCTCTCTTTTACTATGGCAGCCAGGTTGAGTTCAAGCTTGGTTAATGCCTGATTTTTTCCCTGCACATCCTAACAACTTCTTTATACTCTCCAAGTTGCCCATCCCTTATTCCACAGAATCACAGAATCGCAAGGTTGGAAACGACCTGCAAGATCGTCTAGTCCAACTACCCTCCCATTCCTATTAGTACCACAAGCTACTAAACCATATATAACCATATAAACCATATATAGCACAGGAAGTAGTCTCCTTTTCTCCTGGAGACTTAGAAAAAGTTCCCTGTTCACCCATGCCGATGTTCTTGCCCCTCAGCTCATCTTATGGCACAGGGGGATATCCTGTTCCTGCACTCCCCCTGAGCTCCTTCTAGAGGAGCGTTCAGCCTTCCTGGACCCTTTTACCCTTCAAGGACCAACTCCCAAGGGACCGTCCCTTCCAGTATCCTGAACAGTTCAAAGTCTGCCCTCCAAAAGTCCTGGGCAGCAGTTTTGCTGACTCCCCCTCCTGACTCCATCCTGAATACAGAACTCTGCCATTTCATGGCCACTCTGCCCAAGACAGCTCCCAAACTCTGCATCCCCCACTAGGCGTTTTCTGTTTGTGAACAGCAGGTCTAGCGGGGCACCTCCCTGGTAGGCTCTCTTACTAGCTGCGTCAGGAAATTATCTTCACACGCTCCAGAAACCTAGACTGCTTCCTCTGCGCTGTACTGTATTTCCAGCATACATCAGGGAAGTTAAAATCTCCCAAGAGAACAAGGGCTGCGGACCACACAACTTCTGCCAGCTGCTTGTACGATGCCTCATCCGCCTCTTCATCTTGGTTAGGCAGTCCATAACAAACCCCACCAGGATGTCTGCCTTGTTGGCCCTCCCTGTGATCCTTACCCACAGAGACTCAACCTCATCATTCCCAATCCCAATCTTAACAAGATTAAAACCCTCTCTAGCATAGAGAGCCATGACAAAGCTCCTCCTTCTTTGCCTATCTCTTCAGAAGAACTTACAGCCTTCCATGACAGCACTCCAGCAGTGGAGGCGCTCCCTCTACGTTTCAGTAATAGCAACTAAGCTATAGTTTGCCTGCTGCACAGCAGTTTCCAGCTCCTCCTTTTAGTTGTCCATGCTGCATGTGTTGGTGTATTTGCACTTCAGCTGAGCATTTGTCTTATCCCCAGTCCTGACGTTGTTCCCCTCGGCTCATCTTCAGTGAGCCTCATTTTAACCTCTTCCTCTTTCATACCTGCTTTAAATACTTCAACCCTACCAGGAGAAGCATTTTGCTTTTCAGAAGACAATATAAGAAAGATGAATTAATATATGTAAACTCATCGTAATTCCAGCTTTCTAAGACACTGCACTGTATCACCTATGATTTAAACTGGGCCCCCTGACTCAGTCCAATTCAGTGCTGTAAACTTATCACATTGGGTAACAAAGGTCACAAACTCCAACTTCAGAGTCAGTTCCTTGATCACACCACTCCAGAAAGCTTCCATGGGCATCTACTGCGAAATAGCCAGTTTTTTCCTTCATGCAATTTATTTTCCTCAGCTCAGAGGCCTTCACATGGAGGATGCTTTAAAACTTTCACAAATGAATGCCTGTCAGGGTTGAAATCTGTTTTGATGCATCTGTTTGTATTACTATCCTCTTTTCCCTATGGTCAACATTCCCCTCTTCATCGTTAAAAGAAATGCATTAGCTGCATTGCACATCATCACATTATCCCAGGAACCAATGCAACATAAAAGAGACAAGCAAGATATAGACAGGCAACACCTTTGACATACAAACAGCAAGAAAGAGGTAATTCTCACCTCCTTGTACAAATCTCTTTCAAGCAGACCGTTCCCTCTTTCTCCAGATTCCCCTTCTACAGCAACTCTTTGCACCAAGCTCAAACCATTTGAAACTAATACAAATTCCCCACAGCACAGCCAGCTAAAGAAACGTCTTCCTTCATCAGAGTTGCAGCCCCGTTTATTTTCCTCTTCAACCTCTTGTAGTAGCTCACCCCAAGGTTATTTTCTACGAACTGCTTCTCTTTGAAGTTCTATTACTTGTCAAAGCTAAGCTTAAAATAGAAACACTTCTGCTCATTCATTGACTATATGATGAAGAAAGTTGTCAGCTATCACATCCCAAACTATCTCCAGGCCCTGCTATTAATAGAAACTGAAGAGCAAATGCTATCAGGGAAGTTTAAACCCCTGATAAGCACTGGAACAAATGCATTATGCTCCCTCCATCTCAAAGATCTCCATCACCATTCAGTTGATGTCACACAGTATGCAGGTCAGACCCACAAGAAGGCAGTTCTCAACCAGGCTTCTCTAGCCATCACCCCTTCCATCACTGCATGAAGAAGAAATGAGGATGGCACACGCTGCCTGATACCAACAGAGACAAGCATTCCAAGCCACATCCACCCTCCTACAGACAAAGCAGTTGGCTCAAGGTTGCAGATGGGCATCTTTCCTCAGCACAGCTAGAACCCTCAGAGTTCCTTGTTGGGATTATGCTTATTCACTGCTCCCTAGGATCAGGGCTGCTGCAGGACCTTTCCCAACAACAGGCTGGCACATACAGCACTTCAACGGCCATTTTGAGATCTGAAGTCAATTTTCATCTTAGAGTGGATTCATACACACCTTATAAAAGCAGCAAGAGGCAACAAAAATACTGAGACACAGCAAACTCAGACACTCTTCTTCTAGCTTTGCTTTCAGAGGATGAAAACTGAAGGACCCACAAGGCCAGTGAAGAAGCCCAAGATTGTATCTGCCTGCATTGGGACACTATTTAGGAACAAGAAGTCCAAATGGCAGCCGTCTCCTAGGGATCATTCATGTGTTTCAGCCCTGCTCATAGAATAACCAAGCCAAAGATGTGCCCAAGAATACACTTATTGTATTTTTACTAATGAAACAGATGTACCTGTCATTAAGTGTTTCAGCACCTGCTTATTTAAAAATGCAGACCTTTGTTTGAGACACTACCAGATTACTCCACTAAACAACATGCTCAAGTTCTGTAATGGAGAGGCTAGCAAGATCTCATCAGTGTATTAATTACTAAAATTATTATTCAGTAAGTCTATCATTAAATGATTAAATAGCACAGAATTGTGTTCCTAGGCATTTTTGTATTTAAACAAGAAACTATCACTTAGAAATATCTGCTAAATTATAAAACAATATGACCATCTTGTCTAAAAATTGTTCAAATGTAACAGGCTCCCAGATTGCTTAGCTATACTAGAGAAGAAAAACTTCAGCTTGCCAAGAAGCTCCTATAGAAGCTCATTCTTTGGCCTCAAGCCAAACACATGCTCTCAGATAGGCTTTTCATGTCAGCAGCCTATTCTTGTAACAAGCAACTTCTTCTTTTTTAGATGAAGATCGATAAATATGGCAACATTTCAATAGCTTCGCGTTCACTAGAAGAAAAGCTTCTCAGAGATTCCAAGTGACTCAGATGAAATCTAGCTAAGCATGAGGAAGCAAATAAGTCCCTACAGAACAAAAAGAAATCTATTTATAGGTCAGAATCTGGTCTTGTAAAACACAGTAACTAAATACCAAAACACCTGCTTCACCACCACAGCTATTCACCCCCTTACCCTCTCCCAGCTCCCCATCCATGTCCCAGCCCCAGCTCAGCTCTGAGTTTCAGGCTGTTTCTAGAGAGATCCCATAGCAGCAATATCAAACCTGACAGGCAGCTTTGTATATGCAGAGCTACAAGCAAGAACGCAGATCCTTCTCTCAAACTATCTATCAGCAGAAAGAAATGCAACTATTTTAACTTTGCACACTGCAAATGTACGTTGCATTGCTGTACATAAGGCAGCAGTTGCTCACATTAGCATACTACAAAAATAATACAAAAATTAAGATTGGTATCACCTTCATAAATCATTAATTCAAGCAAAATAAATGCTAATTCTTACAAGACTATTTCTGAAACAAGCACTGCAGTATTAATGCAAGCAACGAGAGATCTTTCCCCCATCCAGCTCTGTGGCACTAAGCACAGGGTGCAGCACGGCAGACGCTGACTCTGCAAGACTGATTTAGGTCCAACATCACGGCACCGCAGCCAGACCTCGTAACACTAGCAGGCCCTCTTCATGATACGGTGCAGCTATCTTGCATTAACGTGCTTACAAACAAGGCTATTCAGGCACCCACGTTTTGTTTTTGTTTGTTTTTTTAAGAAGGTGGCTTTCATTTCTCTCGTTGCAGTGGCAGAGGTCAAATCAGCAAAATGAAATACCAGCCTGTTAAAATTATCTTGGCTCCCAAATCATCCTGTAACAAGGTAGGCAACAGCTCATGTACTTACTTGATGAGCTTGGTTAGGGAAAAAGGTCTGTACTTGTCACATTTAAAAAACAAGCAAATGCTCAAACAGCAAAACCACCTTTAATTTTTTTTTTTCCATTGCAATCAATATCCTTTGGCTAATGCAAAAACTTCGTGGCTGAAGTTCTATTTCTTTTACAGAGGGCCAGAGAAGAGATGATTTTATTTGGACCTAGAACTAAAACCCTCAATTGGCACCAAAAATAACTATCAGACTATCAGACATTTAAGCTATCAAGACTCCAATCCCCAAAATAATGTATGCACACATCCCAAACTTCTGATGAGGAGAAAAATTCAAATTTTCTTAAACTTTCTCATAAAAATCACATAGATCTGCAGCAGCCTTCCTGCAAGTGTTTCCAGAGCAGCTTCAGCATGAAGATAGCTGTGAGCTACCCGTGAGCCTCAGGCAGCTGGAGAACAACCAGAGCCAGCCTGCCCTGCATAGCCCAAGGATCAGCAGTTACAGGACTTGCTACTATGGAAAGAGTCTCACTTCATCACAGCACTGCTCCCCACCCCTCCCCCCAACTGACTGTCAGATTTTTGGCAGGTCCCGAGCTAACACCAGCAGCCCTTGCAGCCCTGTGGAAGCAGCAAACACGATCTGCACTTGCCTGAATGTGGAAAAGTCGTTCCCCTGCAGCTTCCTACAAGTTGCTTAAGGGTTTCGGTTTTCTTTTCTCACATCCAGACTTTGACACCAGAACACAGCGAGTGTGAATATATGGCCTGCTAGACCAGGCAGAGATGCTGCAACTAAATTCTGATGTACACTTTGTCAGAGAGGGAACTCTGCTTCACAACCCTTGCAATCTTCTCATCTGATAACGAAATGCAGAGGCACTACACAGACAGCATCCCCTTGGCACACATTCATTGGGACTCTGAGAAAAAAAGAACACAAAACACTACAACATCATAGTGTAACTGTATATAAAATCAAAAAGGCCACACCAGACTGCGACACAGAGAAAGCCCTCAAAGCACCTGTGCTCCTATCGCTAGAAAAACAATATTTCAGAAAGCTAAAGACATTAGAGCCAAAATAGATCTAACATACCCCTGCTTCTCATCTTCACATTTCATTTTCCTTCACATTCTCCTTTTAATCTCAAAACGTCTTTCTACAGAAGTCAGGGAGTTCTGGTATTCGGTAAGAGCTCAACTGTGTGTGTGAACAAACACAGGCAGTGTCAACACCAGGACATTTCAGCCTTATCACGAGGGAGGGACATGCAAATGGAGGGAGTGGACAGCATCAGGCTTACTTTAGGTATTCACTTCTTTTTCAGTGAAACAATCCTGCGCATTCTCTTGACAGGAAAGCAGGGACACCACAAGCTATGTGGACGGTCCATATATGTCACCAGATAGAGCACTGAAAACAAGGCCTGGCATGCTTTCTTCTGGACATGTCTAATTAAAACAGGACCCTGAGTGGAACACCTACACCTACAACAGATTTAAAGGGCAGCTCTGCACAGAGCTCTGCACAAAAGGTTCCCTCTTTCTACACACATTCCTCCAGCTTTTCTTTTTAATGGACAGAATCTCATCTGAAGTCACTGTCTGAACATTTTGTACTTATTAATATTTAAAAACTTTAACTGGAGAAAGATCAACTGACTGCACTGTAAGATCCCTGGGCAGCCTGGTCTAGTGGTTGGCAACCCTGCAGATAGCAGGGGGGTTGAAACTCGATGATCATTGTGGTCCTTTTCAACCCAGGCCATTCTATGGTTCTACGATCTCTGCCTGTTCAGTTCTCTTTCCCCTGTAGTTCTCCCAGTTTGCTCTCCTGAAGGTTCAAATCTGTTCAGAAAACCAAACCTTATTTACAGCTTCTTCTCTTGAACAACAGGAAGTGGTTTTGTGTAGATAAAGTCGTTATCTTTCAAGAAAACTTGGCATTAAGCTCAATTTGAGAAGACACGGAAGAGTGGGGAAGGGATGACACAGCACAGCACTATCCTAAATCCCACTGTGGAAACATGCATCTCACTTCAGACCACGCAATAGGTTAAATTCTCCGTATAGAACCATGTCATTGTTTCCCCAGAACTCAGCCACCAGCCAGCACAGTTCTCCTACCAGCACCTCACCCACACACTGACCAAGAGCCTCAGAAAGAAACGCTCTAAGTGAGCAGCTAGTTTCCGAAAGCAATAATCCTTGCCTGCTTTGGAGCTAGGGAAAAGGCCACGCACTTTATACTCACTGGAAACAAACTGCAGTCCTCTGGGCCAAACATTCAGTCAGACCAGGCAAGAGCAGCATATAAACGCCTTCCAAAAGTCACAAAGGTTGCACAAGTGCCCTCAATTTCTCACATCAACAGGCAGAACTTAACCTTCAGAGCTAAGCTCTCTCCACACGCTCAACTCACCACAAGCTCATCCAGAAATTAGTCACTGCCTTCATGCCACAGCCTGCTATAATCCTCCTCAAATTATCTTACCCTGGCCCCAGAGTCATGACAGGATGCATCCAGTACACAGAGCAAACTATTTTCTGAGTAACACCTGTCAAAAGCACCCAGTCCTTTCAAGGTCAGGAGCCCTTAAAACACTACTCTTGTATGGGGATCAGCTTTTTTTGGCATGAGAAATTACATTATCAGTTAGGCTACCTACCTAAGGTTTGGAGAAATATACTTGTTAATTCAAGTTTCCTTTTTTCCTCCCCTCAAGTTTAAAGAAAAACAGACGAGGAAAATCCAGCCGGAATATTCTTGCCAGCATTAAAGACATCTTGCAGAAGAAAGCACCCCACTCCCACAACACTCAATTAACACCAGTAGGAAAGAAGCAGGAAGCTGTGCTTGGACATATTATAAGCTTTATTAGATGCAGCTATTAATTGACAATAATTTAAATTGTTGGAAGGTTGGGAGAAAAGCGGAAAATGTGTAACATCTTCTAAGGGAAAAACCCAGACATAGGAGACAGAAGTTTAAAACACTGATCTTGACTGAGGTGAGGTTGTCACAGCAACCATAGTGCAGCTTCATAAATATGTATTACTCTGAAATCTATTTTTTCCAATAGTCTCATGTGTCATTCAGTATCCAACATGAAGCTGCCTAGGAGATGGACCAAGGTAGTACAGTAAAAGCCATTTGTCTTCAGAACATTCTCTTTGGCAGCTGTAGGCAGGAGGGACAGGGATGCCACAGAACACAGCCTCATACTACAAGGCAGCAGAGTGCAGCTGCAGGACTGGCTTCTGGATCTGCGACAGAGTTCAGCCAGCGGTCCCCCAAGGAAGGCAGAACTGCTGGGCAGTCCCCAGCCAGATGAACCATGGGGACCTGGTTTGATTACCACTGGAATACTGTGGGATGCACAGAGTGGACAAAAAAAACACCACCACCCTACACACATACCTACACAGGTCACATGTCAGTGCATGAAGAAACCGAGATCAGTAACAATTGCAGCAGAGTAGCTATTGGAGGTGTCCTTTGTACTTAATTGGAAAAATCCATCTCCCAAAACACAGCTCTTCCAAAAATACATTGACACCTTACTTCCCCGTACCATTCTCTAATCACAAAACAATATTAACAAAATACATTAAATTAATCCCTCCGTAAATTGTTTAAGTGGCAATTTTAACTCCTGATCTAGGGAAAAGCTCATTTTTCTCAAGGCACTCACGGGAGAAAGTGAAACAGTGAAACATTCACTCTTCCCCCTGAAGAACACCACCAAAAATACCCTGTCAGAAAATCACTTTGCCTGCACGAAAGAGCTGCAGTGACAGGCAGAGCCCACAGATTTAAACCACAGGACAGCAGGCTGCTTCTCAGCATCTGTGTTTACCAGCTCACGCACTCAGTCCCGTGAGTATGGCGTATAACCTGTCAGAGGGGTAGCACACACAGTAGAAACAGCAGCAGGTTGCCCTTCAGGTGAACACTTCCATCCCGGTCAGCATCTCCACCAGCAGCACCGGAGCTCTCCCCTCAGGGCCTACCCCTGGCCGAGCCAAAGGCAGCTCCAATGCAGCTGACACCACAGGGCAGCGCTCCTCACTTCTGCCAGAGCCTTTCTGTCACTTTGCCGCTCAATGCGGTTTATCAATTCACTGCTGATCCAACTACTTTTTGTGTTTGCTTTCTGGCAGGGTTGGTTTAATTGGAGCAGACATCCATTCAGCCTCACAGTTGCACACATCATTGCAGCCCTCACACCTCCCTCACAGAAGAGGCTTCTGGTCACGGGCAGAGGAGAACGTATCCTGTTACAGCAGCCACCCGCACCCAAATCAGGTTCAACAACTGTGCAACCTCGCCCTGAAAACAGCCTTTATGAAGCTGCTCTACGACATCTTCCAAAATCAGGCCCACAACAGATCTTCAGTCCCTCCTCTGAAGGACGGATGGCGAACGTGTCACAGATTAACACAGACAAAATGCATTTGTCACTCTCTCACTGATTTCTGAGGGCTGGCCAGGGGCGCTGACTGTGAGGACGGGAAGATGAGAGCAGCACCAGCTCAGCAGCGGCTCGCAGGGCAGCACAGACCCGCAGCTCAGCTCTGGCCCAGCTCCAGCAGGCAGAGCTGGGGCAAAGCACCACAACAAACAAACGAACATGGAGGCTGAAGGGACCACTGACACAGGGCAAGGTTATGTTGTCATTACATCCATCTCTTTTTCCACTCTTCTACTGGAAATATACAAAGCCTACCTTGACATAACACTTAGAATAGAGTTGGCCTTTTACATACAATCTGTTTTAAAATAAACATTTGAAGTTGAAAGTACACACGCTAGCACAGAACATCTTAATCAGGGTACTAGATTTATTACGAAAGGTGATCACTGCACTGTTTATAAAGTGAAAGCCCTGTTAGTTCCTTCAAGTAAAAACAAATGCAAGCTGTCGCGACCAATGCAGTTAAACCTGTGGAAATACGCAGTCAGCACTGAACAATCTGAACAGCACAGTCATCATCTTTCAATGATAAATACAGATAAATTAAAGGAGTGCTGTGACAAAAGGCACCATGAATGGTGAACCATACTTCAAGCTAAGAGAAAGGCATTTTGGCAACAGCCTGCCGAGGTCTATGCAGGATGGTCTGGAGCCTCTCAGAGAGGTCTCCCAGCAGCAGGCAAGTACTTCTACTCCAGCTCACAGCTCACCCAGTAATCTTCAGAAACAAAAGCATAAAACCTGATGTGTCGTTTGCACGAATGACTACGCAGTCACTTTGTAATAAATATTTCAACTTGCTATTCATTAAAAATATAGAAGAGAGAGAAAAGGCACACACTTGAAGCAGGACACAACTCACTGCAAGTGACTAACGCAGCGATCCTCAGCTCAGCACAGCTAAGATCACGCAGCTCACACTCGAAGCAAAGCCTGTCCCAACCCTTACCAACAAACACAGCAGGGCCACGTCTGTTCCCCTTTCACGCTGGGCAGTGCATCACAAGCTACCTATGCACTGCAGATGTTCTTAGGCAAGACCACTCCAAAGGAGTTACTAAGCTATCACACAAAAGATCACAGATACTTAACTGCTATCCTAAGTATGCAGTGACAAAATGAAGTCTCCTAACTTTTTATTCAACCATGGGTTCCTCCAGATCATTCAGCTATTACACCGGGGCACCTAATTGAAAACAAGGCTATGGGCAAAAATATAGAGTGTAGAAAGATGGTCTATTTTACAAGCTTTCTTCAATTTAGAGAGGATTCAGCAAAAGGTAACAATAACAGTTTTATGAGTAACCAAATTATCAAGAAACCATCTATATGTGAACTTTCACAGACATGCTTTGAGGGTGTGGTGATTCTAAGCATAGTGCTGTGTTAACTTGCTTCTGCAAACCTGAGCTATTCTACCGTCATCTGAAAGATCTAAGCCTCTATATGAAATAAAACTCACCATAAGTTAACAAGTATTTGAGATGCAGTGACCACAGAAACCAATGATGGACACAGCCAAGGGAAGAAATGGAGTCTTTTACCAACCACCTCTCCAATCACTGTACATTCATGACAATAAACAAACACCAAAAAACCCACCACCTTCTCATAAATAAAGAAGTTCAACACTTCTAGTACATGAAAATGAACTACAGTGATATGGCTGGCACATCAACTACACCCATCATCACAATACAGAATCCTCAGCTTAATTCCTACTGGCATTGAGCTCATAAAGAATGCACAGAATCTCCAAATCCCACATTTCTGTGCAAGAAGCAGGGCTGCTTTTCATTCTGCTCCTTTCCCCAACAGAAACCTGAAAACACTCTTCCTGTTAACGTCTATGGACGTAGAATTGAGGAGGAAGGAAAAAATAAATCACTGCATAAATTAGCAAACTATGTCGTTTTCTAATTCCTCATCATATCAACTTCTAAATGAAGATACAGTTAAGTATTGCGTAAAAACTTCCAAGATAATATGTAAAAAGGCACTCTGCTAAAGAATGTTATGCTGCACAAGGCACGTAGGAGGAATTTGTCCAAGTAAGTTAAATGAAGAAATAACAGAGAGAAAGCAAGTAGCATACAGTAAGTCTGTCTTTGAACAACGTCATTTCTGGCACAGTCTGTACTACCCAGCAGCTCATAAGAACCACGTCAACTCTTTCTTCAAATCTTATCAAAGAGTAAAACATTTAAGATGAAGCTCCCACCAAACTGATGGAGAAGTGAAACGGCAGCACCTTTGGGCAGAACTTCATCACTCCTTCCTTCTCACACACTCAGCTTGGGAAGAGATCAGAGAAATGGTATTTCCAAGCTCTTCATATGGAATTAATAGAGAATGCTGTGATACACAGGAAAGCACTTTACTTGTCCTCTAGGTGTCACGGACCTCTTCTCTGTAATTCTTTATGTAAACACATTTGCACTTCTGGCACATTTGCTATAAACAGAACGGATTCACTGTACCCAAAAGAGTTTTGATTTCTGGATTGCAATCAATTGTTTAAATGATTTGATTATTTAAATGACTTCTCTTAAAACAATGAAATAAGGTTGGAAAACTGCAGTTCAAGCTAATCTCTATTACAGGAGCAAGCCTCGATCAAATTTCAAACTGAATCATTCACTCAGCATGTAAAATATCTATTCTTGTCTCCACACATAGATCAGTGATCCTGAATTTAAGAAATAAAAACTACTTTTAGTTTAGGTTGTTACAAGCTGGTACAGGCATACCAGGCAGTGGAGCAGCCAACCCTATGAGAAAATAAAAGAGCCATTAGGAACATAATCACCCATTATCCTGTACATTAACTCTCCCTGATAGTTAATTGCCTGACTATTTCATCATAACTACAGACCTTTCTGTTCGTGTACTTATTTGAACATTCTCTGGACTGCAAAAATCAGTGATCTTTGCCGTTGAGTCTGATTCTGCCAAGAGGTACTGACAGCCTGTGATTTGCCAGCATCTCCTCCACCTTCTCTCCCACTAACCTTTGCATGCTTAAGAAACAAAAAGCCAATTTTGGCCTTATCACTGATTACTGTAAGCAGAGGACAGGCACTAGACATCCACACATATGCACAATTGTGAATGGTTAAACAGTCAGGGGGCAGAGAAGTATAAAATCAACCCCAGCAGAAGTTGTTCCCTATTCCACCAGCAGTTATGGACAGGGAAGGACATGGGCAGTGCCAGATACAGACCTGCTGGAGTGCATCCAGAGGAGGGCCATGAAAATAATGCAAGGAACGGAACACCTCTCCTACAGTGACAGGCTGAGAGCTGGGGCTGTTCAGCCTGGGGAAGAGAAGGCTCCAGGGAGACCTGAGAGTATCTAAAGGAGGGCTGTAAGAAGGAAGGGGACAGACTTTTTAGCAGGGTCTGTTGTGACGGGACAACGGAAAACGCTCTCAAAATTGAAGAGGGGAGGTTTCGATTGGATATAAGGAAAAAGTTTATTACAATATGAGTGGTGAGGCACTGAAACACATTGCCCAGAGACATGGTGGAAGCCTCGTCCCTGGAGGCATTGAAGGTCATGCTGGACAGGGCTCTGAGCACTGTGATTTAGCTGTAGGTGCCCCTGTGCTTTGCAGGGGAGTTGGACTACACAACCTTTAAGGGTTCTTTCCAACTCAAATGATACTATGATTCTATGAAGTGCAATACCCTCAGAAAGAAGGACAGAACACGCAAGTCAGACACTTGTAAGGAAGTATAGGGTGGGAGAGTGAAGAAAAAAAACACCCTAAGTTTCTCACACATTCTTGTCTTTTCTCTCAAATTTTATTAGTTCATGGAACCAATTTCATCCACTTGGCATTTTGCAAGCAATTCATATATTTCATCACTTGAAACACTCTACAGTGACGCAAATGACCGGTCAGCAGCCATCATTCCCTCATCCCCAGATACACAGAGTTCAACTGTCCATCTTCAACAGCTTGGCATGTAGGACTGCATACATGTCTGATGCAAAAGAGGGAAAAGGTGAAGATACACAACTACAGCCTACAGGGAAGCAGCTATGAGGCTGTGCCAAGCCATAAGACACGTCTAGCAATTAGCCATTACAAGTCAACAAAAGAACTAACATGTATGGACTACTGGGTCACCAGCCTTAGCATGGTACTCACTAACAAAACCACTTCCTTCCTCAGCTTTTTGTCCTCCATGTCACCCTACAGTGACACTCAAATTCCCCTCCAGGCACTGCAGACTCTGAGACAATAAGAAAAATTCAGTGTCAGGCCTGAAGCACTGCCAGAATCCTGAAACCACCTCAAAGCAGTGCTTTGCAACCAGTCATTGTTTTCCACAGTCTCATGACAAAGTCACGTCCAGGTCAGTTTCCATCAGACACCAAAGAACATCTCCAAAATCTTGCAAGTACAGTAGTCCTACGGGCAAGACTGGTAGTCCAAGTAATTTCATATACAACTTCCAGATAAAAAATTTAAAAGCACAGCAGTTTCTAGAGTTTAATGTAACAGTCCTCGGCTTTTTCCCCAGCTTTCAAAGAGCTTATGACAACTATTCTTCAGGCAGCCATACAAGAAACAAGTCTGAATAGATACCTTTTAAATTTTCAGGCTTCCTTAGAGTGTGCACAGAGTTGAGGAAAGCTAAGCAAAAAACTGCACAATTTCAACAAAACACAGAAATGATGCATTACATGAATCTGTAAGAAAAGTACAAAGCCTCCTCCTAACAAGAAAGCCAACCAGCTGAAGCTGTTACCATAAACTAGTCCAGTTCTCATTAATTTGGCTGCATTGGTAGGAAATTAACATCTTAATGGCACTTTTTATCCTACTGCCTCATAACAGCAGATGTTTCCAGTGGCAAAAAAAAAATTGCACAAAGTTGACAACTACAGTTTTGAAGATGCTTGAAACAACTGGAAAAAGGCATCTTGAAAAAAGCCTTTAAATAAACCAGAGTACATCATATTGAGCTCTAACCCTGTATATGGAGGGGAATGTACTCTTGGCAGCATCACTGCAGGTTAAATCTACGCTAAATGGCATTTCTCCCAAGAGAAGCCTCTTCTGACACAGCCATATTAGCAGCGTTTCAACTGCATTTCAACATGAGAAGTACTGGACAAAAGGAAGAGGCAGACAAGTTCTGCCAAACTGTTGGGTTTTTTTTAATCCCAAACATGAAGTAGTCCCTGAATCCAATGCTGTCAGCAATTAGAAGGACTGACCCTTGGGAGAGGTTATTAACCAAGCCTGTGCAAGCACCCTGAGTTACTTTCTGCATGCTCTGTTCCAAAACAAAGTATTTCCTTGTCTCAAAGCATCACAAACACACTACAAAGGCAGTCAGGCTCCTAAAACAGTACAAAGCTAGTGACAGTAAGTAGTAATCTCACACATCACTGAGGCTTCGGAATTCAAATGGAAGTAACACAAGGAAAGCAGGATGGATAGTTTAGCAATGAAGAAATCAAGGTAGAAGGAATATGAAAAGGATTAATGCTGCCATCATTCCAATCAGACTAAGCAATTTCAAAGGCAGATAAAGGATGGCATTGGTAAGTCTGCCTGTAAGACTGGGATGAGGGCCAGAGTTACACTGTCTGAGCTGACGGGTATATTTATGCCACTATGACGCTTCAGTCAGTAACGATAAAGGTCCAAAGGTCAAAGCTGCTGAAGAAAAAAAAAACGCTGTATACACACACTATCTTTCTGAATAGTCATGGCTGGGTTCGGGGAAAGAGGCAGGGCTATTCCTTTCACACACAGGCCATGATAAAATTGTTGCATCTATGTGCATTTCAAAGCTTCTTAAGAGGCCTTTATAGAGGTAACAACTTGCTTAGCCACCAAGCTGTAGCGTTCTAAGAATCCCTTCTAAGAAATTGTTTGGCTTTCAACTCAAAGCTGAGAAGATGACAACGGTGTTTCACAGCAAAACCAAAAGGCCGTTCCTCAGTCCAAGCCCCTGCCCTCACACAAAGATGCTCCCATTGCTGACACCTGTCAGCCTCCTAGCAAGGACTTCTTCCAGCTCCATCTAGATCCCAGTTACTTTGTGAGCCTTTGCATATTTAAACCTTGGAATTTTAAAAATTAAACCATGGATTTCATTCTTCCATAAATATCTTAAGAATGTAACTACCTGTCAACCTCAAATTCTGATTCAGGGGTAGCAAGCCTACTTTTCAACCTTTTGCAAGTGTTTCAACAGATGCAGTGCCCCAAAGTCACAATAACTTGGAGTTCAGGACTTTTTGCATTAATAACATCAGCAAACTGAAGGCTGCAGGACAAGTTCAACACCACAGAGATCCAATACGGTTATATGCAATATGCAGGTCACTCCAAAAGAAACACTTCCTACTTATTTCCACAGAAACTACAACAGATACCAAGAGCACAATAACAATGCCTGATCAAGCAAGCTCTCAGCTACAAAATGTTTCTTGAATAGTCACCACCACTAGCTATGCATTTTCACCAGCAGTGAACACGGGCCTGCATGCCATGTGCATAAAAATCTGCACTAGCAGAGATGACCTACCGTTTCCTAGCTGCTCTGACAGCATCATCACTAGGAAAATGTGGCTCACAGTGCATCTTTAATCAGTCCAAACAAATGAAGTCAGAAGACTCCAAATCCAGACTATACAGTGGGTGTGGACAATCCAGTGAAGATTTGTAATGTGCTCCATGGTCTTTAAACTGATATGGTGCCTGGAGTTTATCACGTTGCAAGAAAAAAGTTGCCTTCTTCTCCGGCCTGACTGTGGAATTTATTGGATAGTATGAAACCTTAAGAGAAGCAGTTTTAATCGAGGACTGTTCTGGCTACTGCACTCAACTCCAATGGCACACCGCAAACCAGAGCTGTCAGGCCTCCAAAAGCTGCGCTGCAAGAAGCAGAAGTAAAATCACACCCTCCTGCAAATTCTCCTTCAGAAGAGGCAGCCTCACCACCTAGGAGACACACACACATTTGTCTGGTCTTGAAAAGTGCCTTCAAGCCAGTAATTGGAAAGGTTTCTGGGTACCCAGGAACAAAGGCAAGCAGTAAGATATGAAAGCCAGGTCCAATTTATTACCAATAGCCCCCCAGAGACCTTGACTAAAAGCTCACAAGGGTATGAAAAAAAAAAAAAAAAAAAGCCTTTGGAGAACAGACTGGGCACATGCTTTAACACAGCTACAAGACGAGCTCAGATCATAGTGGCAGTCCTACACAAAAATGCAAACAAGAGTAGATGGGAGCACCTACAGAAACATCAGGACTGCTCAACCTCATGGCGTTACATCCTTTTACACATGGGAGTTTTCTTCAGCTGACTGACTACAAGATGAGCTTTCCTTTACACCCTGATAAGCGGAGTGATCTGCTGTTCCTTGTCCACCTAAAAACACTCATATTACTGTTTATGGCTGCATTTGGCAAATATACATATATATTTTTATGAAGTGCATCTACTGGTAAATCTTCATATAATAAGGAAGCTACTTCAAACAATGATCATCCTGTAAGCAAGAAAGTATGTGTGGCAGCAGTAGATAATCTC
Source organism: Lagopus leucura (assembly GCF_019238085.1). Lineage (NCBI taxonomy): Eukaryota > Metazoa > Chordata > Aves > Galliformes > Phasianidae > Lagopus > Lagopus leucura. The sequence continues at coordinate 14,741,903 of NW_024962265.1, read as the reverse complement.
CTCAAGTGTTGGCATCTGGTATTTCCTCCATGGTTCAGAAACCATAAGCAATGCGTCTGCTGCCTAAACACAGCTCCACAGGTCCTCATCTCTCGTTTCAGATAACAAGCAAGTTGTGGTCAGCCAGTCAGGGGTGCAGCCCCTTCTTATCATTTCCAGTACATCTGTCTTTTCCTACTTCTGACATTCATGAGAACGCAGTATTAACATCATAACTTTGATATTTATATAAAAAAAGCCCAAAGGAATATCAGACTATGTAACCACAAATGCTTTGTTTAGCTGAGATATTTGAAAAGGAACAAGAAAGTAGAAAAGCAAATCACCACCTTTAGAACAAACAGACATTCTTCTTTGCTTAAGTCCATGCAGTGTTTCCAGAAGCCACCTAAGACAATTGTTCCACAGCTCTAAGTACACACATGACATCTTTGTGCCACGAGTGAGGTCCGCTGTAGTGCTCAGATATTATGATGAACTTCCAACCAGCTGAGAACAAAAGCCACCTAGAGGATAAGATAAACAAGTGGAGTTTGCTTCAGACACAAAGAAATACAAACTGCATGGAAGGATTTTCCATGATTTAACAAAGACAATAAATGGTCATCAACAGCAGACTACAGAGGAATGGGTCACAGATAATAGCTTAATGCTTATCTATAAAGAAAAAAATATTTATGCAATTTCAAAGTATTAACAGCAAAATATAGAATTACTTATGAATTCCATCTTCTCCAACTTAACTCATCTAAGTGAAACTCAAAGCAGATACTGTACATTCAGGCTTGCACTCTGCTAGAAAAACCAGCCTGAGAACACCAGGCAGTTTCTCACTCAAAAACCATGTGCTGTCTCTGCTCTGCTTTATGAGAGGACTCCCAAGTGCCAGAGAGCTTCACCAGTCAGCTGCTCAGCAATGCAATCTCCACGTTCTTCCTACAAAACATTCCAAGAAATGATGTTTGTGCCTCACTTTTTTTCCTTGTTGTAGAGGGATTAATGATCCAACATTAAATGAAATCATTGTTAGAAGATCCGTCAAAAACGGAAGCAAGACTGCTACTAGAAGAAACAGGAAAGAAGCAGATTTGACATAAAAATATTTCTTAATTGTGAGTTTTCTGGGGAAATCAGAACTATCTTACTTAGACTGGTTATTTCACTGGGAGTACAAGTAAGAGCTGCTGAATGCACATACCTTCATCAATCCCATCAGTAACTGCTAGATAGGGAAAGTGAAAAACACACAAAACAGGCACAGATCCTTTTCTAAGCTTCATACTCAGAATGTTTCTCTAAACACAACAGTGTTAGCTCCATGTCGTCTGGAGGAGACCACAGCCCTCACTTCTGCAGTGTGCTGCACGCTCCCAACATTTTAGTTTTAATTACTGCAAGTTTCCAGGAAGCTTTTACAGCTCAAGTGAAACTTGAACATACAGCATCCCGCAGCAGCTGGCAGAGCTCTTAAAGGATCCACACATCTAGCTAGGTGCTCTATAGCTTATTGTGAATGACACCCCCCATTGCACGCTCCCAGTTCTTGCAGTGTTGACACCACACAGCATTTCACACAGCAGCAGCTGCACTTCAGTGCAAAAAGTTACAAAGTTAATCAAACTGCTGTAATGCCTGGAAGTGGTTTAATGTTTTGAAAAGACAGACTACATAAAGAACATAGTAACGCAGGCTCCACATATTCCTACTCCATCCAAAACAGCCAAGAGCTCTGGGATGGGACACACAGACAACACTCCAAGAGCTACGGCTTATCTCAGGAGGGAAAAGGTGAGGAATAAGGAAGATGAAGGAAGTCTGAAGAAAGAGTGACTATACCCCAGAGATAAGATCCTGGATTACATATCGACTTGCAGCTTGATTTTGAATCATGCAGCCAAGGGTGTGTTCATCAAGGGCCATATAAGTGCAAGGAACACCACAGAGTAAACAGCATCTTATCACTGGGTGTTGAATGTGCTATTTTTTTCTTGCTGTGACATGACATCTTGTCACAAGTCTTACAGAACGCTCAGAGCCCAGGCCACCGGTCCCTTCAGCTCCAAGAGGGTTTTCCGAATGGTCTCTGCTGCTTGGATGTCTGGAGCCCAAATTGGGCACACCACCCAGCTCTGCAGCCAACGCAGGCAGCACACAGTCATCAGGCTCCAGGCAGCACTCTGTCCTGGCACACCTGCAGCAGGCCCTGCTTCAGTGTTTGGGGGAAGCAGCTTGTGCCTGAAGCCATGACTACACAGCTCCTCAAGACTAAGGTCTGGAATCAATTACAGGATTTACAGCTTCCACATCAGTCCTCAAATAACTAGAGGAACCCCAAGGCTGTACGTCTACAGCCAAGAGCCAGCTCTACCAAAAGCAAAAAGGAAGAGATTTTTTTCAGACTCATAAAGCAGCACCACAACTACATGTGGCCTTCAGACCACATTACAAGAACTCCTCCATCGGTACGGCTGTGCTACCGCTTAAACACTGCTGACAGTTGTAAATCCACGTGTCTCTGTGCAGCGCCGCCACATTTTGCCTGGCATGTCAAAATGCTGTTAACCTTGAGAAGCGCAGCAGGTTATTTCGAAGCGCAGTTACTCTGCACGCATAAGGACACAAACGAGATCCAGAGAGAGTAAACAGATAAACCCTTTCCAGAATGTGGCACTTCAGTCAGTAATATCAGCAACGTGAGACAGAAGGACTCCTGCAGACAGCTTCAGAGCTAAAACTCCTGCTCATATTATATTTAAAAAGTTCTGTTACATGTTTAACTTTCAACGTTCAGGTTCATGGTAATCTTCAAGTTTATTTCATAACTCTGCTTTGAGCATCTAAAGATAACTTGTGGATCCTTCATTCAAAACTCTGATATTAATTTTCAAAATTGATTCGTTTCCAAACCTGTGAATCTCCAGTGTTCTATATATAAGCAACTTTGTACCTGAAATGAATATTGAAGTAACAACTGGCTTCTATGAGATGGTAAAAAAGCCAAGCATTAGTAATGGAAGCTATTAATAAAAGCCACTGACAGTCCTATCAAGAGCTCTGATAAGGCAGCTATAGTGGTAGAAAATAATAGAATTCAGGCACTGATTGTATATGCCAGGCCACCACAAAGCGTGCGGCTTTGTTCTCTTTAATTAAGATAAGTATAGACCTCTCATAATAAAGTTATTTTCAGGGGGGTACTCTGGAAATTTAAAATTCATTTACCAATGTGGAGAAGACAAGCAACTGCTAACTACTTTTCCTGCATAAAAAAAAATCCACCACAGCCTGGCCAACTTCATACAGATATACAGGAGGAGACGCTCAACACTCAAGAAACACAACTGTGCCCTCCCACAGAGCATGATGAGTATCCCAAGGACAAAGTGCTGTTTCATGCTTTATTCCGTTCTCTTGTCCTCCTGCCTCCCTCCCAGCTGACAGCAGTGTTACGTGGCTGTCAACATTCCACTAACAGTTTTACTCTGCACCTGGAGCGTTGACCTAAAAATAAAATCCTCCTTTATAAATTTAACATGGACCACAGAGTTCCTCACATAAGCACACAAAACAGATGTGGCAGAATAAGAAACATCTGAACTTCACCCCATTTACTTTAGTTTCTAAGGCAGATGTTCACCTTCACGCACATCACAAAGGAATCTTGAGAACATGGGAATATGCACTGAGCAGACAGAAGAGCCCTAATTTTCCTAATGAAGGAAAGAGCCCTGAGTGAGGTGGCTGCTGCTGAGCCAGGGCAGCATACAGCAACAACGTGCCCACACATCAGCAAGCACTTGTTCAAAACAGAGATAAGTTTGAGACCAAACATCCCAAGGAACACACACACACATCTATGCTATGCAGCATTTAATGATAGTGCTTCCTGGGCACGTGCATCCCACAAATCTAGTCATAAATCCCTTAATCACGGGTCAAAAGATGTGTCAACATCTGCGTTGATGAGATCAGGAAGAGAGGGCTGCAGTGTCTGAGGTTTGCCACCAGAAACATCAGCTCCTGCAGAAGGGCAGCAGCACTCAGAACAGCTGCAGCACCAGTGACTTACAGTGACCTCTAAGACCTGCATCCCAGGAAGAAAGAGCAAGACACAGAACATTTACTTTTTTTTAAAGTATACTAGGAAATAAAAGATCTGTTTGTTTCTGTCCCCAAGACACCTATAGAGCAAGCCTTATGCTAAGTGCAGTGCACTCTTTATAGCATTTCTCTACAACAGGCGATGTGTTCTCAACAGAGCTTGGCAGAGAATGGCTGCAGTAACTCCGAGTTGTAAGCAGCTCAGCTGAACTCCAGTTTCTGTTGAGATGCAGACATAGCTTTCAAACTAAAAGCAAACCAGACAACCCTAAGTATTCTCCAAGCACATTTACAAAAACCATCAAAGCCAGTAGTTTTTTCCCTTGTTAACATGAGCAAATGTTAAAGACACACGGTGACCCAAGATTCAAATTTTTCAAATGCAACCAACGGAGCAGGTCAGGAGCCTTCACCTTCTGCCACTCTCAGAAGCACATAACTGCATCTTCAGTCATTTACGCATCTCTGAAGGCCTGGTCTCCTGTCAGGGAATTAAATCTATTACTGCCAGAGGGTGCATCAGGAGAAAGGATTGGGTGTCAAAGGGAGGAGAGTGAAAAGAGCAAAAAAGCTCCTAACTGGAAATAATGTGTTTTTAATTTGCAGCTGAATGCCACCCTTTAGTCAAGGCCATTTACCATACAAGAGAAATTGTACCTTTAAGATGAAGAAAAAAAAATTCAGTGCCTACTCTCCACAAAGATTCCAAAGATTGCTAATATTTATGAAGTCAAAAGTGGCTTCAAAGACTTCTTTTTTGTGTGTGTGTCATAACACAAAGCAGCATTAACTCACTTCCAGCTGAATTCACCACTAAACTGTCATTGTATTAGTGAATTCTGACCAAAAAGGAAAACGCTCCGCTTCTTTGCCTTGTCCCCCCCCATGACTGACAGTGACCATGGGATAAAAGGAAAAAAAAACTCACATTTTTCTGAGACTTTAAAGACCAAAACTCTTAAATCCTGGCAGTGCCCAACGATGTGACCCAAAGCGACACTTAACAGCTGTATTTCTGTGCAGAGATTGCTCCACAGATCAGCTCGCCAACGTGCAGGCAGTACCTAACCCAGAAAAACAAATCAGTGCAGAGAAGAAAAAGAACCAGTGTTGCAAAATAAAGCTGGAAAATGGTACACTTCACTTGGGTCAGAAACAGTCAGGTCTGCAGAAGAGAGCCCGCAGCTCAGGATGGCAGACTATCTGTACATAGGACTGCAGTCTCGTACTAACAGCCTGGGATTTGGGAACTCTGAGAGTAACCCTGACAAATTAGCCTGACAAATACTGGGCTGAGAAGGAAGAGACCTGGAGCAGCCACTGCCTAGCTCAAACCAGGAAAATCCAGCGAGGTGCTCATCCATTGCTAAACAGCATTCATTTTCCTGACCTTTAGGAAACAAAACATCAGGAAACATGATCTTTGACTTCATAAACAAGAAGACAATCATCATAAAACTTTTAATGGAACCATATGTCACACACAAAGCAGTCTCCCGTCTGCAAGAACAGGAGAGGTGGTGACTGAGTTAAAACTAAACTATGAATTTTCACAGCAGCGCAATGTGAAATGAGGTCATGGTTCATTTTCCAACAGGTCGTTACTTTGGAGGTTGAACAGTTTATGTTTCTCCTCAGCTGTAAAGTCTTTGTATTGAAGAGTGAACATGAAATACCAATCTATGGTGAAAACACTGAATACATACAGCATTATGGACAGACAAGGCTTCATATTGCGGAGGTATATCTGAATTTAACAGCGACACTAACCACTTCTCATACACTGCACAAGCTTCCTTACAAAAACAAATACAGGTTTTTTTCTCCCCTCAAGCCTCCTACTCTCAAACAACACTGAACGGCTGACACCTGATACTGCACTCACACCTACAAGGAACTCCCATCAGTTTCCACACTACACAAGGGCAGGAGGGCAGGGGTAGTGCCTGGGGCTGCCACACTTTGCTACC